>NC_090024.1:74388360-74688360 GCF_037176765.1 Anolis sagrei
ATCCCCCAACGAAACTTAACCAAAATTCCCATGCCCATAACACAACCCACAAGGTACAAACATATCTACTCAAAATGAAAAACAACACAACAACACACTCACAAAACGGCAAAACAACAAAACTCAAAAATCCCCCAACGAAACTTAACCAAAATTCCCATGCCCATAACACAACCCATAAGGTACAAACATATCTACTCAAAATGAAAAACAACACAACACACTCACAAAACGGCAAAAGAATAAAACTAAAAAAAAAAAAACCAACGAAACTTAACCAAAATTCCCATGCTCATAACACAACCCACAAGGTACAAACATATCTACTCAAAATGAAAAACAACACAACAACACACTCAAAATGGCAAAAAAACAAAACTCAAAAACCCCCCAACGAAACTTAACCAAAATTCCCATGCCCATAACACAACCCACAACGCACATGCCCTTCCGGCCAACGTTCCCTCTGCGGAAACCATGCCCACTCCAAGCCCTGCCGTGCCGCTTCCCGCACACACACAAACCCCTGCCGCACATACACACACAACCCCACACTCCATCACTCCCCCCGCCGCCGCACACACACACACAACCCCACTCCCCCCGCTGCCGCACACACACACGCAACCCCACACTCCATCACTTCCCCCGCTGCCGCACGCACACACGCAACCCCACTCCCCCCGCCGCCGCACACACACACGAAACCCCACGCTCCATCACTACCCCCCGCCGACGCACACACACACGCAACCCCACGCTCCATCACTCCCCCACCCCAATCTTACCTCCTTTTACTTCACGCCACCTCCAAACCCCACCCCGCCCCTTCCCGCCCTGTCAAAATCTAGGAAAGATAGGAAGGAAGGAAAGAAGGAAGAAAGAGAAAGGGAGGTAAAGAAAAAGGGGGAAGGAAGGAAAGTTAGAGTAAGAAGGAAGAAGAAAAGGAAAGAAAAGGAAAGATGGAAGGAAAGAAAAGAGAGACAGCAGAAAAGAAAGAAAAAGGGGGAAGGAAGGAAAGAGATAGAGAAAGAAGAAGAGAAGGAAAGATGGGAGGGAAGGAAGGAAGGAAGGAGGGAAAGAAGGAGAGAAAGAGGGAAGATTGGCCACAGCAACACGTGGCGGGTAAAGGTTGTTATTTCTATTATTATTATTATTATTATTATTATTATTATTATTATTATTATTATGCTATTGTTCCTATGAGACCCTTTTAGGGGGAATGGGAGAGGTGTCAGGTCCCAGAGGCAATGCATTGCATTATTGTTATTGTTATGATGGTGGTAAAATAAAAGGAAATAAAAAGTGAAAGAAGGAAGCAAACAGGGAGGGAAGAAAGGCAAAGGAAGAAAGGGGGAGGGAATGAAGGAAAGAGAGAAGGATGAAACCAAGTAGTGAAAGAAAGAAAGAGGTAGAGAAGGAAGAAAGGAGAGAAAGGGGGAGGAAAAGGGGGAAGGAATAGGTAGGTACCTCTCTTTCATAATAGTCCAGATATCTACCTCAACTTTGATAAGTTTTACTATAGGCCACAGCAACGCGTGGCAGGGCACAGCTAGTTCTATATACAAACACACTTCATTGATTAGCATGCACTCCAACAGATGCCTTCACTATTACCTTTGTTACATTTGCTGCATCAAATGAAGCAAACTTTAGTCTGCAAGTGCATTTATTAATCTCTATACTGGTACTAATCTCTTCATTATGAAGCTGGGATTACCTTAGTCCAATGAAGTTCAGATTGTAATATATTTGTCTTTAAGGTGATAAAAGTGTCCTACACAAGACTAACAAGACCACTTGTCTAGATAACTTAATTAGAACTGTATGGTTATACCCTTCTATCTGAAACTCAGCTCAGTAAACTTATATTAATTCATGACTACAGAGATTAGCACATGATTGTACAGTATGATTCTCATTGTATTTACTACAGCTGCTTCATCCTGGCATAAATTTTAGCAGTCCATTAGTAATGGTACAGAAAACTGCTTTCTAAGATTTATACAAGTGTAAAATTGAAGGTGTTAATGCTATCATGGCTGGTTCACACATGAATCTCCATAGATTTGTAACTGACATGTGTGACTGATCAATTACAGGTTATTGGCAGATCATGACTATCATGTCAGATGCACTGATTTTCAGCAAACTCAATGCACGTTTTCAGCTGCGAGTCATCAAATGATGAGGAATCAATCAAGTGATGTTCAGGTAGGTGTGAAACAGCCTTTAGCAAAGACCCGACAATTGATTTTTCCTTAAGAATACAGATCAGCTGCTCTTTTCCGAGAACAACTGGGCTCCCCCATACAGAGAAAGTCATATGATATTTACCTGGCACTGACAGAGGGCAATAGGATAACTGGGACAAAGAGTTATGACATTTATTTATTTATTTACTGTATTTCTACCCCGCTCCATCTCGCCCCGGAGGAGACATGATGAAAAACTAGTCCACAGTATGTGGGAGAGTTGATGCAATGCATGATTGATGACATATGGGCCCTTAGTTGACCCCAAACTGACCTTGTAAACTCACTTTGCTAGTGATCCTTAGCTGCGTTTTCTAAGATCTACAGAGACACTCGCTGGAACACCTCAGCAAGCGAGAGTCCAAAAGTGGCAGGCTCAAACCCAGACCCCAACCAATGGCTGATACCCTGGGCACACAGAGCACTGGGCGACTTGGAAGGCGCTGAACAGACTGCGCTCTGGCACCACGAGATGCAGAGCCAACCTTCAGAAATGGGGCTACAAAGTGGAATCTTCGACATGCGAGTGTGGAGAGGAGCAAACCACTGACCACCTGCTGCAATGCAACCTGAGCCCTGCCACATGCACAATGGAGGACCTTCTTGCAGCAATACCAGAAGCACTCCAAGTGGCCAGATACTGGTCAAAGGACATTTAATGAACTACCAAACTCACAAATTTTGTATTTTGTCTGTTTGTTTGCTTTGTTCTGTTAGAAATGTAATATAATTGACTGCTAACAGTTCAGGGACTTACAATGTTTAACAACTTAAAGAACAGATCATTCCACAAATGTTTTGACATCTCATCAGTTGTGCAAGGAAACATCTAAGACCTCCCAGTGCAAATCTTGACAGGTGGCATCAGCCATTCATTGCACTTGGAATCCCAGGTCTCGGTGGTGACCAGGGGTGCATTTGCACAGTTAAAACTTTTTTAACTTAAAAAAAAAACTTTTAAAAATTGTTAAACTTTAAAACTTTTTTAAAACTTTAAAACTTTTTTAAAAAGTTTTTTAATTTGCCAGCCATGCCCATACCTTGGGAAGTCTGACTTGGCCATAGTAGTCCACGCTCTGGTTACATCCTGTATAGACTACTGCAACACACTCTACTGGAGTTGCCTTTGAAGACTGTTGGGAAGCTTCAAATGGTCCAGCAGGCAGCAGCCAGGTTGCTAACGGGAGCAGCACTCAGGGAGGAAACAACTCCTCTGTTGCGCCAGCTCCACTAGCTGCCAGTTTGCTACCAATCACAATTCAAAGTGCTGGCTTTAGCCTATAAAGCTCTAAATGGTTCTGGTCCAGCTTATTTGTCTGAATGTATCTCTCGTTATGAACCATCTAGGACTTTAAGAACATCTGGGGAGGCCCTGCTCTTGGTCCCACCTCCTTTGCAGGTGCGTCTGGTGGGGACAAGAGACAGGGCCTTCTCAGTGGTGGCCCCTTGGCTGTGGAACTACTTCCCTAGGGATATTAAATTGTCCCCCTTCCTCCTGATATTTTGTAAAAAAAAAAGTCAAAATCTGGCTCTTTGAACAAGCTTTCACAAATGCAGCATAATAGGTAAATATGGAGCTGTGGAATGGCTTAGACTATGCAAATGGAAAATGAGTTTAGTAAAAGGAGCTGATGATGTATGTTTTTAATTGTTTTTTGTATGGTTTTATATTATATTATAAATGTTTTTAAAGTGTATTTTATGTCTGCTGGGGCATCAAATTGCTGCCAACTTGTAAGCCGCCTTGAGTCGCTTTCAGGCTGAGAAAGGCGGGATATAAATACTGTAAATAAATAAATAAATGTACCATCTGAGGAGGTGGCAGTCATCTGACATACATTTCCATTCAAAGATCAGTTTTTTTTTTCAAGAGCAGCCTGTTTCTTCTGTTCCTCTTCAGTGCCAATGGAAAAGAGACTTGTGAAATCATTTGTGTCATTCTGGAAGGTGATTGCTCAAATCATCCTTATAATTTGTTTTTATTTTAAAGTTCCCTAAGGGCTAGACATGAAAGGTTAATGCAGCATATGTTAACCTCTAGGTTGAGATGTATGCAGGCATTCCAGTGTAACAAAAATAAAAAGCGCATTCCGCTCCAGAAGCAAATAGGACACAATGACCTTGGTGAGAATTGACAGGAGTGAATGAAAAGGAGAAAGTGGCTTCTTCTTCACACCAATTGCTGAGAAAGCTGCTTTCCTGACAATTCCTGTGGAAGGGCAATGTAGTGGAAGAGTGAACTAGTGGAAGAGTGAGGCTAGGAGAGGGTAAAACCTGTAATCTGCTTTCTACTAAGAACCTTGAGAAGGCAGAAAAAAGTAGATGGAACATCTGCACACAGAGATGTAGTCAACTCAGGAATAGCAATTGCAATAGGGAAATATTTGGGATTGCAGTGGGGCCGAAGAGGCTTTATTCTCTTCTAATCCTTTGCAATCCTTAGGCTACTGAGATTTGTTCTTCTCTACTGTGACTGAGTATAGATACATATTTCCTGTTACATGAGAGACAGATATTTAGCGCATGAGAGGCTGTTCATTTTATGACTCTTTTTAATACAATTCCAATTCCAAATATTGGAAATGTGTAAGTGGGAAAATGATAAAGTTAGGAAATACTTAATTCCTCTTATCCTTTGGGACTTAAACTCTTCTTTGTTAAATTAGCAAGTGTACCCATCTCAGCCCATAATGGAGCTGCTTGCTGTTATTATGTTCTCAGTTATTTCTCTGAATCTCCAATTTCATTCAGGGGGGACAAGGCATGGCACAAAACTGTGCTATTGCCAAAAACAAATTAAGAGGATTGTGCAGCCAGCCATCTGTAAGAAGGATTAAAAAGTCTAGTTTGATTCTTTTTTCAGAAATAATCTGGAAGTTTGATTAACATCTCATGGTGACTCCAATTTATTCTTTACAATGAAGAATTTTTCATTCCAATATGAGCATGTTACAATGGCTCAGATATATTTGAATTGCAGAGCATATAACAATATATGTTACTGAATTCCAATAGTGCTGTGTACAGGTGGGGATGTGCTTTTCCGAAGAAAGCAGAACATATGGAAAACATGATATGAATTTTTAAAGGAGTTTAAGGCCACAGGGAGATGAATGTGCTTCCTCCCCTCTTTTTTGTCTCCTAAAAATGAAATGCCAATTGATTAGGGAAATGTTACACACTGACAGGTTTAAGAGCATAAGAGCTGCCTTACTTTGAATTGTGCCTGTAATCCACTTGGCTCAAAATCATTGAGTCCTGACTGGACCCTTGTATTCCTGGGTGGTCTTAGAATTAAATCTTGGAAAGGTCCAACTCTCCCTAGCCTTTCAAACAAGAGACAATTAGGTATGCTTAGATCATTTGGATGTCTTGTAATTTATTTATTTATTATTTATTTAATTTATATACTGCTTTTCTCTACCCCGGATCTGCATGCCAGATCTGTAGACTCATCCAGGATTAAATCATGGATGATTGATGTTTTTCCATTCATCCTTAATCAACAGCAGCACCCTTAATCTGGAGGGACCCCCATGCTGGTGATCCAGCTTTACCAAACCAAAAGACTGATACTGATACTCTCTTCCATTCCCTAGGCTGAATTGATGGACTCCCTTTCCCGTATCTCCCTCTCCCCATTTTTACACCTATAGGGACCCTTTAGTTAGTGGAACTTCCCCCTCCCTCCAAAATACTCATCCCCCCTCTTGGTTATAGGCCCAGTAGTGGCCGTTGCACAAGAACCTGTTTTTTGATATATCCCTCTCTTCCCGCCCTCAAAAATAACACTTTCTTTCCCCCACCTCCCAGGCCTTGAATATCAAAATACTATTAAGCCCTCCAGTTGTCTTCACCACCATCCCTTCACACTTTGCAATTGTTCTTAAAGTGCACTGTGCAATAAGTGGGGATGCATCTGGATGGTCAAGGCTTAAAATAAAGTCTCTGGGGATAAGGCAGTTCAGATGGCAATTCAGAAAGTGTAGTAGGCTCACAGTCAAAGTGCTCGTAAGTAGTGTTCTTAAGGCCACACACCTCATATTGTTCATAGCAGCATTCTGGATGGAAAATAAAATTTGAATCTGAAGGCCCCCCCCCCCCATTATGATCTTAAGTTGTCCCCCACTGTAATGACTATTCTGCCTTATATTATTGGGTGCTTTATTGTTGGGCTTCCTTTATTCAATAAAGACCAGCAATATAAGACTGGATGAAAAGGGTGACAAGCAATATTCTTTAAATTCATTAAGCCCATACACTTAAGAGATGCTTCTAAGAAGACGAATCACTTGCTTCCAGATGAATAGAAGTAGAAAACAAGGTGACCTTATGAGTGATCATCACATCTCACCCTTCAGGCAGAAAATCGATTTTGTAACTTACAGCAATTTGAAAAAAATCAGAGCAATCTGCTCTTTAAAAAAGTGCTTATGAAAAAAGGACGAGTATAAAGAAAGTTATTTGCAACTTGACTGAAAAAAAAATACAAGATTTTCCATTTAAATACAGGGTGTTTTGAAATGATGGACCCTATTTCAAAGCAGTATATTTCACAATGGCAACATGTTACAATTACACAAAAAGTTACAAATGGTTTAATGAGTTATCAAGTCTTGCAAATGCCAAAACGTTATTGAAACACACATTGCACTGCAATTACAGATTCAGTCTTGCTGAACCATACAACATAAAATGCCTTATGTTGCCGGGTCACCATCTTGCAAATGACTGAGACTAGGGGCTGTCTGTGAGCTGGGAGAGGAATCTGGTGGTAATCATTTGAAACTCTATGGACAATATCACATTATTGCAGGTTATTACCTATAAAGCCTTATACGCTTTGAGTCCAACCTATCTTCGCGACTGCATCTCCTTCTATGAACTGGCACGGGTTCTAAGAACTGCCGGTCCCACTACTGTCCCAAGTATGGTTTGTGAGGACAAGAGGGAGGGCTCAGTGGTAGCTCTGGAATGCTCTCCCTAGAGAGATAAGTTTAGCCTCCACTCTCCAAGCCTTTCGGGCTAGCTTAAAAACATGGCTCTTTAGACAGGTCTTTGACTTTGTGTAAAGTATGGTCAGATTGAGAATTCAGTGATTGTTTCTACTCCAGCACTTTGGTTTGTTAATTGTAGATAGCCAGTTTTATTCACAGATTCTACTGCATTTTAATAATTTTACAATTTTATCAGATGGAGTTTTATGTGTGTTCACGTTTTTGATTTATATTGTTGTTTTATAACCTCATGTATCATTATTTTATGTGCAGCACTTTGAAGTGCTTTTGTGAGCTGCCCTGAGTCCATTCAGGGAGATAGTGGTGGGGCATAAATAAGCTTGCTAGAGTTCTAAAGTACAGGTCTGTGTTTCCGTATTGCCCTGTTTGCTCCTGCAGAGTTCTGGAAAATGTAGTTTAGGGCCTTTGGAATTCTCAGCCACGGAGGTCCTTGGCTTCCCCAAACTACATTTCCCAGAATTCTGCAGGAGCAAAAGAAGTGAGAGAAATCTACTCCTAGGAAGGAAAATTCACTCCTGAAAGAGTTATTATCATGGGGGGAATAGGTGTCTCCTCTGAAGCTTGATCACCAGTCTTTTTTTTTCAAAATCCAAGTCTCACAGGACAGAAAGTGAAGTGAAATAATCTGAAAAGGGCACAGGCAGTAAAACAAACACTACATGGGTGTTAACCCTTCCCTATGCTATCCAAAGCGCGCGCTCTCTCTCTCTCACTCTCTCTTTATTTATACCCCGCCTTTATTTTATACCCCGCCACCATCTCCCCAAGGGGAATTGGGGCGGCTTACATGTGGCCAAGCCCAACAAAATACATCACTAAAAACAACAAAGCAAGCAAGCAAGTAAAACACAATACAAATATCATAAATAACATATAAACAATTACACATAAGAGATTTAAAACACTGGGCAGGGCCGGATGTAGTAGATTAAAATTTTTAAATACTGGGCATGACAACAGTAGGATATCTAAACTGGGGGTTTTAGAGGGTAATGTAGGGAAATCAATGCAACGGGTAGATAAAGTGCTTCAGAGGACATATTGCAGAAAATTGGTCAAATCAGGGTATTATTTCCTTTATTCAGGGAAGGCACACTGGAACAGCCACATTTTCAAGCTCCTCCTAAAGACTGCCAATGTACACACACAAACACACACGCACACACATTTGGATGAAGCTACACTTCAAAAATATACCTGTTCTGACTTACATACAAATTCAACTTAAGAAGAAACCTACAGAATCTTGTTTGTAACTTGGGGACTGCCTGAATAGTAATAAAACACTTGCAGAGAGAAAACTACTCAGCATGTCAGTACCCAAAAGCTGAACCAGTTTGGGAGGGGACTAATTTTCAATCATGGCTACAACAGAAGATCTTTGATAGAGTCTCTGGTGAGCTGTGCATTTAGAAAAGCCCTGATAAAACAAGCATTTCATTGGAGCTATAAAAGGGATGAGAAGAGCATAGGGAAGGCACTAGAGAGCAAGCCTCCAGTGAATGCGAGTGAAATAAAGGAAAGCATTATCAAGGATCCGCTGTGATACTTGCAAGGAACTGCCGTCTTGTCACCACCAGGATGTTTCCACACAAGTACCAGTGTACGAAGACTGAAATAGTAGTCCTTTTCACCTCTTTTCCCCCACTTATAAGTTAACACCCCACTCTTTCATACCCATGATGCTAATTTCTAACATGTATATCTTATATCCAACTTCTCTTTTGGTATATGCTCTCAGCACTGAATGGGCTTCAATGTTCTTTTAAATGATTTCAGGTTTCCTCAAGTGGGTTTGATTTTGAAATATGTTTTCAGTTGTCTGGGAACAAGGAATATAAATTAAAAATTAATACCACAAAAGTGCCAAATGTCATCTGCCGAAACTGATGAATTGCACACAGCCTAAACCAAAGACCCCATCCCTATCCCGGAATAATACAGATTCAAATCTTCTCTTCAAACCCTGTGTTTATCAGCACTTTGAAAAATGTCAGTCCTAACACACAGAATATTCCCTCCAAGAAGCTCTGAGTTTATACATAAATCCTTGACTTTCTCCTTATTATGGCACTAAACCAAACAATCTGGCATGACTCAGTACCATTAAATTCAGAGAAAGGTATAATTCATTGCTCTGCATGGCTTCTATTGGGTTCAGTCCCAATTGCTTGTGTATAAGACTGCACTCTTACACCCAACTAATTTTGGCATTATGCTTTTCCCTGTTAAATTTCCGTTTTTTCTCCCATAGGTTGCAAACATGAAATAAATTCCTGGCAGACAACAGAAAGTGCTGGTAGAATGAATAAGGATAAACAGGAGAGAAATCTGTGTTTATGATTTATTGCACTGGTGGGCAACTGTGGCAATTCCTGGAGCCAATTTTCTTTTGTCTGGGGCCATTTGGGAGCCTCACAGATGGCAAAACAGCAAACAAAAACAAAACACAAATTAGCTGGACTTCTGGCTTTGGAAAATAGGCTTTTTTTGATGGGATCTCTTTCTTTGTGTGAAATGTAGAAAGGAATCTTCTGCAACTCATTAAAAAGATGAATGGTGGCTTCTTGGAGGCTTCCAGGAGAGGTTGTTGTGAGCTGATGAAAAAGTAAGCATGACCTTGTGGCATTTTGGACTCCTGGATGTCTTTCTCAAAGCCTTATCTTTGTGACGGGAAGCTGCATACAGCACAGGTTTGCCCCATAGCTTTCCCACAAGCCTGAAAATAAGCCAAAAACAAAACTGGAGGCCTCACAATCTCTGAGGATGCCTGCCTATTATGATTGTGACTGGTGTACTACTGTTTGTAGTGGCTTTGTGCCAATTCCACCTGCAACTTGGGTTTTTCAGGAGCACTCCTGGTGCCAAACCTGTTTCTAAGATAGGATCCAACTGCTAGATTCCTCTGAACAAAGTGTTGTTTAATCAATTAAAACTTGTTATTACAGTCCAAAGACCCAAGTAGCAACAAGCTTTTGTTGTTGTCAAAGTGTTGTTATGTGCAAATTAGAATCATAGAATCATAAAAGTGGGAAGAGACTACAAATTCTATCCAATCCAACCCCCTGCCATGCAGGAAGACATACTTAAAGTAGTCCAAACAGATTGACATCCAATCTCAGCTTAAAAAGAAACATCAAGAGAAGACCTCGCCATGCTCTTAGGCATCATATTCCACTGCCAAACAGCTCTAACCATCAGGATGTTCTTCCTAATGTCTAGAAATCTCTTTTCATGCAATTTCAATTCATTGCTCCATTTACTAACCTCTAGAGCACCAAAAAACAAGCTTTCCTGCTACTCAATATGATATCTTTTCAAATATTTAAACATGGCTATCATATCCTCTCTCAGTTTTCTTTTCTCCAAGCTAAACATACTCAGCTCTCTAAGACACTTCTCATAGAGCTTGGCTTTCAAACATTTGATTGCTTTGTTCATCCTTCTCTGAACAAATTCTAGCTTGCAATATCCTTCTTGAATTGTGGATTGTTCAACTTTCTTTTTGACAGAGGGAGTTTGCTATTGCTTTCCTCCAAGTTTATGGAAGGATATTTTTCTATCCTTTTGTCTGTCCAGTAATTAAATCCCATTCCTGCAAAATTTAGAATAGTTATTCTAAGGCTACCTGATGTGAAGGCCTGGTAAATGCTGTATTTTCTCTCTCGATGAATCATATTTCTTCTAAGTGGCTACAAGTAACATGAAACTCTACAGGGAATGGAGGGTAATGGTTTGTTGGTCAACGCTGAACTGCACGTCAACCTTAGCCACTCCCAAACCAAGAAAGTGATTGGAAGACCACCTCTGGTTTTGAAATTGGTCTTCTGTTGTTAAACACTGGAAGAAGGACTTTGCAACCTATTTAAAAGGTAAACTGTTACTTGTCTGTGTATGTAATCATTGTGCTATCAGTACTGAATTCTGATGTCCAAAACCACAAAAAGTGGCCATGGTGTCAATCCAACTTATGCCATTGTAATTCACCAACAGGGTGCCAATTTATTATGAATACTTGTATCTAATAATTTGATAACTAGTTGCCTACTGACAATATATAACGTTTTGTATGAATTTATATGAGGTCTGTGCATTTTAGACTTGTGTCATAACAATAATGAAACTGACATTTATTAAGAGACACTGCCTGAGAGCTATACATGAAATGGGGCCTATTACCTAAGTAACTTTGCACAGAACACTTTCCAAAGTGCTCTTTGGATTATGCACACTGCTAACTATGCATTTGGTTAGTGTCAGTAATAGCACCCCTAAGCTTCACACCTTTAAATAAATGAAAACAGAGGAGGATTGTGCTGTGATAATGATACCAATCTCTCGCTGCTCTCTTACCAGAATGAGCTTTGTGCCCGTTTGTCACCATTTGGCATTAATGCTGTGGCTTGTTCTCAAGGAACAATTATGTATACAACTGAGAGGAGAAGCTGCCCAGCAAGTAGATCACTGTGAACTGCTGTAACCTCATAGCTTTCATCTACTGCATGGCAGCTCCCTAGAGCCCACCAATAAGATTTAATCAGGTGAGCTGCTGTATACTCGCTTACTCTCATTTATGCTCATTTTTCTCACCTTGTTGATCATTGCTTCAGAAAGGCAATAATTGTTTCATTGTACACAAATAACTTCAACACTTATTGTAATTTGGCTGAATTGTGTCTATCGGTGGCATTTTTATTATCAGCTGCTATTCTGTTGGTTGTTGCTTTATTATTATTACTATTATATTGACTGCAAGAATAAATCACTGTTTTTTTAAAAATATCTGTCTTGCTAAGCCATTGCTGGTATACTGAAACTAACTGGAATTTCACCAGAACTTCATCTCCCCATTAACCATTCAGCATACATTTTTCATATAATAATAATATTTTTCTACATTTCTCTTCAAAGCTTCCATAGGTGTGATACATATGCTTTATTTGTAATATAATTTGCAAATAACATTGGGTCATTATTTTGATGTCCATTTCTTCTGAATTCAGTCAGTACAACCAAACTTGCCTAAAAATCTTCCTTCACTTTACTTATATTCCTAAACTTCCTTTGTCACCACCCAAATATCAATAAGTTAGAATTATAGAATCATAGAGTTGAAGAGACCAGAAGGGATATCCAGTCCAGTTGGCTTCCATGTGGAAAAAATCCTCCCAACAGATGACCACACAACCTCTGCAGAAAAACCCCCAGAGAAGGGACTCGCTGCACTCTGATGCAGCGTATTCCACTGTTGAACAGCATTTACCCTCAGAAAGTTTTGGTGGTATCTATTTTTCCTGTAGTTTGAACCAGTTGCTCCATGTCCAAGTTTCTGGAGCAGCAGAAGACAAGCTTCATGCCCATTAAACATTTTAAATACAGCTATCACACTATCTTTTAATCTCTTAAGTCATGCTCATGTTCAGAAACCTTGTAAGCAACCTGTTCTAACTTAATGAACTCTGATGAACATGAGCAGCATATTGATACACTGAGGTCAATTGCTCCTGTTTCTGCTACTATGCCTTAATTTCACTAAAAGAAAAAAAATCAGAACCATTTGACTTCCTGTCTTTACTTATTATGAAACATAAGGGCATAGCTTGAGGTCACTAGAAGCTATATGTAGTGGCAAATACATGCTTTGTCAATCTCATCACATGAAAAGCAAAGCAAAGTTGGAACAAAGTGCAAATGTAGGATCAAGAAGTGAACTATTTCCTAAGATTACATTTTTTCTCTATAGGGAGTGGAGCAGGCTATGAAGTATTCTCACCTCTGTCTAGGAAAGGGAAGCTTCAACACAATATTTGTTGTATTATACTAATAGGTGGTGTACAAATTTTGAAATTAGAACATAAGGGGTAGGCAATTTTTCCATATATTTTATACATTTGAAGCCTTCTCAATGTTGACATTTTATTTAATAAAAGAGGTTATTTGTCAAACATTTAAACAAATCCACAAAGCCTCAGGAGAGTGGTTTACTCTCAGGCCTTCAACAAGAACTTGAACAGCAGATGCCAACAGATTGATTTCCCGTGTTAACATGGATTTCCATGATAACATGGAAAATCACTGTTGTCAACTCTCATTGTATACAGAACACGATAAGAACCAAGAACTGTTCCTGCTTAAATACCAGTATTTACTAGTCCCTCTGCTCATATGATGTGTACATAAAATATATGTTTGGTATTTGTTATTACTGAAGAAGAAGTAATGAAAGGGACTAGCTCTTAGTTAAGTCTTCCAATTTTATCTCACAGTTTTATTTTTCTTCTTCTTTTGCCGCCTGTCAAGTTTAGAAAACCACTGGCCTACAAACTGTCATTACAAAAAGTTGGTGTCATGAGGCGTGGATCATGTTTTAACTTGGAGGAGCTGATTCAGTCTTTGTTGCTGATAATGGGTATGACTGGAACAAATGTATTTTACTGTTAGTAGTCAACAAAGATATGTCAAAGTACTAAATAAAAGCATCTACTGATGCGTAAAGGAAAAACAAGATTATTATCCCAATACAATTTTCTTTTCCTTTGCACCATCTTGTTTCAGACATAAATCTTTGGAGACAAATGCCATTTCCCTCTTATTCTGTTTAATGTACAATGTTGGAAGTCACTTTTTAAAATAACCTTTCATGTGGCATGAAGACTCAAGAGTTTTCCACAGTATTTGTGACTTTATAGCTTTGGATTTTTATATACTAGTGTTTGCTCCCTGAAGCGAAACAGAACGAAATTTATATTGTTGAGTCAAGCACATGACAAGGAGACAGAAATATCAGCACAAACAGGTAGGTGTTGCCAGAGTCTAGGCTAAGGCTGGAAGCTGTGCATTGTCAGAAAGGAACAATTTCAGTAGTCTAAACTGCACTGGGTATAAAATAATATTTAGAACCAGCGTTCTATCATCATGTCACAGATAATACTACGATTATGATGATTATATTGATGTTGATGAACATTTATATAGCATCATCAGTGTAAACAGCTCTTTACAAGCAAAAGAACAATCAAACAATTCTTTGCTCTCAGGCTTACAATCTAATTAAGACAGAACACAAAAAGAAAAAGAATGGCAGTGTGAGATAATAAGCCCTTTATAGTGCAATCTTATAAATGTCAAGTTCAATGGGTTAAAAGCCAATGAATTAAATGATATTTACTCTTGGGTAAGAATGCGTAGGATAGTAAACTACCTCCAGATGTGTTTTGTTTTTCCAGGTCCTTTCTACACTGCCATATAATCCAGAATATCAAGACAGGTAATCCACATTATGTGCTTTGAACTGGATTATCTAAATCTACACTGCCATATAATCCAGTTCAAAGCAGCTAATCTGGATTTTATACAACTGTGTGGAAGAGAGCAAGAGGCAGGATGGGAGATGTGATCCACTCTGGGACCCCATCTACACTGGCATATAAAATCCAGATTATCTCTTTTGAAGTAGAGATAATGTGGATTATCTAGATTATCTGCTTTGATAATCCAGATTATATGGCAGTGTAGAAGGGGCCTGGGAGCGGATTTTATGATTTCTTAGTTCAAAACCAAGATTTGTGCATATCAGATTTTGAAACATAGCAGGACAACATCCACTACCCTTCGTGCTCAAATGAAGCTAACTAATTATAGAATAGTTCCTTTTCATTTTGATTTGGATCTAATATAGAAAAGCGAGTGCAATGAAGCTCCTTCATGTAAACAGGATCCTTGACGGCATGATCGACACAGCATGCAGAAATGGCTCTCTTCATTGCATCACTTTGCCTTTATTTATTTATTTACTTTTCTTCATCCCACCGTTCTTCCCATGGGGACTCAAGGCAACTAACAATAACAATTTGCCTTGAACAGTAATGACAACAGCAAAAGCAAAGTGGCCTCAATAGTCTACATCAGGGATCCTCAAACTAAGGTCTGGGGCCCTCCAAGGTTATTTACCCAGCCCTTGCTCAAGGTCAATTTAAGTCTGAAACGACTTGAAAGCACACAACAACAATCCTATCCCATCAGCCAAAAGCAGGACCACATTTCCCATTTAAATACTAATTTTATATTTTAACAATTGTTCTTCATTTTAATTATTGTATTGTTTTAAAGTGTTTTTTGCACTACAAATAAGATATGTGCAGTGTGCATAGGACTTCATTCGTGTTTTTTAAAAAAATTATAATCCGGCCCTCCAACAGTTTGAGGGATTGTGACCTGACCCTCTGTTTAAAAAGTTTGATGACCCCTCGTCTAAATTGTAGGGAAATTAGCTATGTATATTCATAGATAATATACTCATCATCTTGCCAAATTTTCATTCTGAAACCATAACTAGGACCTCGTCTTAGCACAATGCTAGCACAATGATATCAAAATTATAGCTAGTAGTCATGGTCCCAAAATTTGTCCCATTCATTTCATTTGTCCATTTCGTTTCATCCATTTGGATGGCACAAAACGGAAACGAAAAATGCAATCACAAGGTTTTCTTGGCAATAGTTGTTCTGAGAGACTAAAGTCTCTCTCACAACCTTAGTCTCTCAGAATTCTAGTCACATACTCAAAACCATTACACCACTTTGACAATAAAATGAAGCCACACACTAGCAAATTATTATTACTTTATTTATACCCCACCCCCTCTCCCCGATAGGACTCAGGGCGGCTTAAAACAATTATTTTCAACAATCAGATATTGAAAATAATATAGGCAATAGACAAAGAACAATAACCAATTATCAATACATCCAATTAAAAACATACTAATAAAACATTAATAAATAATAGTTTAAAAGCTATAAAGAGGTGAGTGTAATTCTTGATGCATATGAACTGCAAATATATACAAGCTGTCTTATCCTGGCTACCTCAGAGAGAAACTTTGCAACAGCCAAGGTCACATGGGGGAAATTTGTCAGCTTTTTTTTTCTTTTTCATGTCAGGAATGACTTGATAAACTGAATGTTGTTTCTGATGTGAGAGAATTGGCTGTCTGCAAGGACATTGTCCAGGGGACACCCAGATGTTTTTTAAAATGTTTTTACCATCCTTGTGGGAGACTTCTCTCATGTCCCCACATGAAACTGGAACTGATAGAGGGAGCTCATCTGCGCTCTCCCCGGGTTGTATTCGAACTGGCAACCTTCAGGTCAGCAACCCAACCTTCAAGTCATCAGTCCTGCCGAGACAAGGGTTTAACCCACTGCACCATTGGGGGCTCCTATTGTCAGCTAATAAAAACTTTACTTGGAATTGGGCAGCTGTACTGGGTAGGTTGCTCAGTAGTGGGTTAATAATATTTAGCTGAGCTTGCTTGTAAAAACTGCAGGACAATAAGATGTGATATACACATTCAACATCCTGGTTATTACATGGCCAAAGTCTTGCATTGTATTGGTGTTCTCTTGCTGGTCATATAGAATTCTTACTCGTGGTTTAAATCTCCCTTTGGTTTTTCATATCTCACGTTCTACTTTTTTGTTATAATTTTTCGTTTCTTTACATTTGATATTATAGAAACTCTCCTTGTATCTGTGTCCAATTAGGTGAACTTCTGCATTCAGGTTTGCAGTTCTATTTCTATCACTTCGTATTATTGCTTCTCACCTGGCCCTAATTGTTTGAAGAAGTTAATGTGTCATCCAATGAATGTGTTTTTGCATTTTCCCCTGCCAATGTCCCTGGCCTTGGTCCAGAATTCTGGCTTTCATTTAATTAGGCTTAATAGTGCAAATATAGTTTGTACTCAGTGTTTAAATTCTATAGGGATATTCTTCCGGATGTATTTCGGCATGATGATTGATTCAGTGTTAACTTTACTCTATTTTTTGATATTGACAATTCATGGTCTATGTTACAATCTGCTCCTTCTATTGGCAAGCAGAATGGATTTTTTCTATCTTCTGCTTTTAATTCTGTTTGATTTTTATATTGGTCATCAAGTGACTTGCACATATTCAAAGCTCTTATTTGTTGACTGAAGAATATGTTTGCAGTGTAAAAAAATTGCCCTTGACCTAAGGGAAAATTCTCAAATAATGTTTGTTTCTGTTCTGTTATCAACTTTTGGATTCTAATCACCTGTGATTATCAATGTGTCTTGTTTCAGTGTGGGATCAATTTCTGCTTGGACTCCAGATAAGAATCTTTCAATTTCTTCCTCTTCTTCTTCTTAGATGGAGCACAAACCATTCCCTGAAGTTTTATTGGCATTTTTCACTCAAATTTTGCATTGTAACCTCCTACTGCTTTGGCTATATCTTGGCTCACTATTAATGCCACTCCATTTCATCTTAGAATTTCATTTCCTGGGTAAAAAAAACCCTGCAATTATATGCTTGAACATGTTCAATTCCTGATCACTTTGCCTTGCTTACAGTATTGTAATGTTTATATGTGTCTTTTTTTCTATGTCTGCTGCAGTGGTGCAGCAGGTTAAACCACTTAGCTGCAGAACTTGTTGACTGGAAGGTTAGTGGTTTGAATCCATGGGACGTGATGAGCTCCCATAGTTAGCCCCAGCTTCTGCCAACCTAGCAGTTTGAAAACATGCAAATATGAGTGTGCCTTCCCAGAATAAGGAAACTCCCAGCAATATGTCCTCTAAATGCACTTTATTATTGATCTAGGAGTGTCTGCATGCCCATCCCTCTCTGAAAACTCTATCCTAGTCATATTTCACCTGTTCATGCTCAGCATTATTTTTAAATTTTAATTATTACATTTGGCCCAGCCATAGGTTTTTAAACGTCGTTGTGTTACTGTTAATGTTTATTGCTTATTTTCTGTTATGAGTTTTATTTTTATTGTTTTGTATTACTTGTTGTTATTGTTTTATTATTGATGTATTGTGGGCTCGGCCTCATCTAAGCTGCACCAAGTCCCTTGGGGAGATGGTAGCGGGGTACAAATAAATAAATAAATAAATAAATAATAATTATAGATCAATAGGCACCGCTTCAGCAGGAAGATAACAGTGTTCCATGCAGTCATGTTGGCCACATGACCCAGTGCTGGCTCTTCAGTTTAGAAATGGAGATGAACACCACCCCCCATTTTCTGACACAACTAAACTTAATGTCAAAGGAAACCTTTACCTTTACCTTTACCATACCATATTACTCAAGTCTAAAATACACCTCTTTCGGCTAAATTATTTCTCTAAAACCTGGGTGCTTCTTAGTCTCAATGGCACATTAGAATCATGCACGTACTGCTTTACCATGTCTCCAGCTAATGGAATTGGTGGTTGTGGCATCTCCGACCACCAAACATCTGGGATTCCTGGTGCCCAAGCCACCTTCAGAACACATGAGGAGATCCCACTTCCGCCGTCCACCCACCCACATTGCTCCCCTTTATCTGTTACCAACTCGAGTCAGGACCCATACAACCTAAAAAGCACCATCTCTTTGGGTTTGGAAGGCTCTGCTCCAAGAAGGATGCAGCGTTCCTTTCCTTCTTCCTCTCCTTCCCCTTCCTTTAGTGATGTGGAGGGAAGAATGGAGGAGGAGGAGGTGGAAGCTTGCTCGAGGATGGCTACCTCCCTCCCTTGAGCTCAAGTAAGGCAGTGTTGTTTCCCTGGGATCTTCGGCACATCCAAGGCGACCTCCTCCCCTGCCCATGCTGCTGAACTTGCCATCCTTTTGTTGAGCCCTTTGTTGGTAATTGCTGGTAATGCGGTAAAGAAAGACAGTCCAATAATGAGCTCAACAGGAGGATGGCAGGCCCAGTGGTTCCTGCCTTCTCAGCAAAAGCCTGTCTGACCTGAGAGGCCCAACAGTAGCAGATCTACCATCAGCACAGCCTCCTGTCTCACAGGAAATGCTATTTTGCCAACATGGAAAGGTAAGGCTTTGGTGGGGGATTAAAGCATATTACACATTAATTTTAAGATAAATAAACATAAAGTGGTCTGCAGTGTTTTTCAATTTTGGAAAAAATAATTCGAAAGCAAGGTGCATGGAGACTTCACTTGTTTTACCTAAGAAATCATCTTGTGATGGCTTACAGAATTTTACATCTGGAAGCCTTTATAAGACACATTCTTTCATTTGTTTTTCTCTTGTTTTTCCTATAAACCCTTTCTAACTCACTGAGATTCTGGGAAGGAGACTCTGTGGGCTGCAAAATAACCTCAGTGTGGTATGTATGGCCCACCAGTCACAATTCCTACCTCTGGTGAACAGTATCCTCATTGCTGAGCAAGGGATTATTTGTTATGAGGTTTCACATAACTAAAAGGTTACACACGCAAGCGGAAGTTCCTAAGTAGAGGGTACCTGCATGTATGTGTTAATCCACAGGGGAGCATGAAGTGACCTTTATGTTGCATTTGACAATTGTACATTGTAGTCTAAAATATTTTTATGCACTAAAAAGCTGTGAAAATACCTCTAGCTT
Organism: Anolis sagrei; assembly: GCF_037176765.1. Taxonomy (NCBI): domain Eukaryota; kingdom Metazoa; phylum Chordata; class Lepidosauria; order Squamata; family Anolidae; genus Anolis; species Anolis sagrei. Next base: position 74,408,036 of record NC_090024.1, read on the forward strand.
CTGTAAATATGTAGCAGATTAGCATTGTACACAAATAAACAAATTCCTACATATGTAGCTTTTTACCACTCCCATAGTGTGTGACCCTTTGTAAATTTTAACTTACTTGTGAGTAAATTCAAATAACCAGTGTAGTAGAAAACCTATTTCTGAATAACTGTACGCAGGGTTAGGGTGTAGGTCCTGCTACAGAAAATTTAGACCTATGTTTTCCCCTTTTGTCCAGTTCTATTATACTTAGGAAAGTTATCCATTGCTTCATCAATAGATTTCAATCACATCATTACTGAAAATAAATTAATTAAATTTCCTTAAATGTTATGTTATAAATGCATTTAGGGCCATCCATATAATTCCCATATAGCAAAATATCTAACTACTTTCTATGTGTGAAAGCCTTTTAGTATATGAAAGATATATGAGAAGAATAACAGTTAAATAACAAGAAGCCTCAAACTGAAAGTTTGTGTGAGATTTAAATAAAAAGTTTCAATTAATCTTATACTTTGAAAGCAAATTTAACTTTGAACTAAAAGTTATCCAGTATAGTTGTTACTGCCAAAACCTGTATGTTCCCTTCTCTTCTCGCCCAGTAATACTTGTGGCGCAACATGACAATGCTACAATTTTGTCTGAGACCAGTTCACTTTCACTGGCCTCCATGAGCAAGAGTGGAAAAGCCTGTTTAGCAATGATGTAACAGTATGTATTTTGTAAGTGGTTTAATGGGGGAAATGAAAATGGTAGCTAATAAACAAAAGATTGTAGCTAGATAGAGGTGGGAAAACTCCAGTCCCTCTCTGCTCTATTCAACATTGCCACTGGTAAAGAACTGTACAAGCTCTCAATCAAAACATCAATGAGTCAAGACTCGACCACACTCACACCTATGACATGCATTTTGTACTTGTCTTGTACCTGAGGTGGGAAAAAGTAACTCCAAGGTGGGGGATATACAATTTCATATTATCACGTCTAAATGTAGTATTTAATGGTATATAGTAAGGAAAGCAAAACAAAGCAAAGCAAAAAAGAAAAATAGACATTTGTAGAAAATACTACATTTATGGCAGAAGATGCTAATTTTGTTCATACTTGGAACTGCCCCTAAATCTGACAATAATCTTCACAATTTATGACTTTTTCTATGCAAAATTTGCATATTGTGGATGTTTGACTTTAGAACCAGCATTGTCTATATAGGAAATAGCATTTTCTGTGCAGAAAATGTTGTCTACTGCACAAAAATACTGCTTTCTATACAAATATACCATATGTATGTATGCACACCAATTGTGCAAAGAACAAGTCTCCAGCTACAGTATTTTCCGTACACACAATATTTTTCCACAGGAATATTATTTCATGTGCAGAAAATACTGTTTTTGACATAAAAATATATGCTATGAATTTTGCAAAGTAGAAATCCCAAACTAAATATTCTTGAATGACTACACCTTTTTGACAACTGTTCAATCAAGAAGAAAACTGCTTAAAAGACTCACCACTCCCTTCAAACATACAATTAGCAAAGAATTGCACACCTGCTTCATATGAGGGAAGCATTTTGGTTGAAAAAAAATCAGATCCATACTTATTTTCCATGCAATTAGAATACTCCATGCCTAAATACAAAAAACTACAGCTATTGTGGTCTAATTTCCCCATTCATTTAATGAAGCATTGTTTAAAATATGGAAGCTTAGAATGGCAAGCCTAGTGATTTAGGCATCTTCTACAAAGCAATTATAATTAAGCCTGCAAGAAATATGCGAGTGGGTGTCTAATTCTTAAGAGTTGGAGAGTATGAAGCATGAAATCTCTAATCCTTGGGACACATACCAAAAACTTCATTGTCTTCTGAGGGTTCGTGAGTTAGCTGGGCTTCTTTGGAGGTTGCTTTATTTTCATCTTCCTCCCCTTTTGTGTCAGGATTCTGCAAAGATACAACACACGCCTTAGTTCACAAGGTATCCAAAGGAAACATTTTATCAACCACAAACATAGTGCTTTAGGCAGCCTTTAATTTATATGAAAAAGCTGCTTTGAAGTCTGATCCATAATTCCAGGTATGTGAGATAGGAAAAAATGCTCCTACTCCAAAAATGGATCTATATTACTTCAAAGACATAAGAGAAAAGTTGAATATCCTTTTGTGCAGTAGAAGTGTTGAATCCTGGCTTACGTGTTTCTTTCCTGTGTGTTATTGAAAGAGATGGAATGAACTGTGTGGCATTTCTCCTGCATTGTTATGACAGGCAGAGAGGAAAATATCTTGACATAGGCTGATCAGACATCTTGAAGACTAAACTCCTGGGTGCCAACATTCCTGAAATACAGATGCATAAAGCTTTTTCTTCTAGGTTATGGATGCTGATATTTACTGCAATACACACATGTCCTAGGATAACTCTAACACTGCATGACAGCTAAGGATCCAACTTTACTGAGCATTCAACAAAGAACAAAAGTGTATCCATGTGAAACCTGCTGCCTATAGTATATTTCATGTGCTTCTTATACATCTTGTCATATTTGACAAACATTCTGACATACTTTAAGCACAGCATTCAAATTAAAGTGCACTGCTAGTCTTAAATCCATGGAACTGATATACAATCCAAACAAAGTTGTTGTACTTCATTATCCAGGTCAAGGTGTTCCTCCACTGAAACCACGGATGGGGACCTTTTGCAAATCATTTTTTTTTTGCCAGAAAAAAAATGGTGCATAGGAATTAAGATAGCTAGTGAGCTCAAAATAAACATAGCTCCTTTGCTCACCTCAATTAAAGTTAGCAAACCGTTGTGAATATATTCTATATCTAGATGCAGCATTTGGGCCAGTGGCTGTATTTTCAGCTATGGAACTGACAGTCTCGCTCTGATCCAGCAAATTTTATTTCCCAGTGTCCCAAGATGCCCTACACTCCATTGCTCATATTGTGCTGAGAAAGTACATGCCCCTCATTACAATCTTTTAATGACACAGAGAAATTCTTGGCATGTTGATGCTGCATTTTAATGACAGTCTGTACATTTCATAGTTATGGCTTCCTAATTCCCACTAAAGTTCAAATATTACAGATTTTAATACAAAACGAAACTGTGAATCTCACCACATATAGTTATGTACCTTTTTATAATTAGTTGATAACTACTGGTACTCCTGCCTTCTATTACACTTCCAGACTGAATTTGTGAAATCCTAACTCTGCATTTCAAATAAAATTTAAATACTGAAGCAGCATTTTAAATCATGGGCTTATTATTTACACTGTTTTAAATCTGTTAGATTGCTTTTATTGTGTACCATCCTAAGACCAGTGGGTAAAAGTGTAGCAAATAAATGCATAAATTTAATGCATAGTTTTAAAGATGTGAATGAGCTTAAGGGTCACAATTTTTCGAGGTGTGGGTGAATCTGGAGGTGGTGGTAATTAAAATACTAAAAAACATGTTAGCTTCTTACAAGTAATAGAAGTTAACATATATTCACATTTATTAAAAATCATTCTTCATTACATATTAATTTCATTAACATTTAATTCATTATGTTTTACTCATTATTAACAAAAATCCTCCACTCATACTTGAGTAATAATTATTACATTTATATTTACATTCAAGTGATGATTAAATGCACTTGAACTGAATTTAATTAATATGATCCTGACTGAAATGTTGGCAAAGCATAAATCTCTGCACATATATGCACACGCCCACTTAATGTGCTACACAATTATTTGGTCTAAATACATGATATGCACCAGATCCTGTCTCATATTGGATGCTAAGAAAGGCCAGCTCTGATTTGTATTTGGATGGGATGAATGAAAATCAGGTGCTGTAGGCCACTGCTTTTTAAACTGTGGGTCTCAACCCCAAATGGGATTCTCTTAGGTCAATATTAGGGTTGCAAAAAAGTTTCTGAATATCACCTAGACATTCACATGATTCTTTTAGCAACAATATGCAGTGTTTACAGCGGATTCTGCAGAACATGCTTCAGCTGTACTCCACAAAAAGGAAAATCAACTTGTTTAGGAACCCTTGCAAATGATTATTTATTATCAGTAAATGTTTAATTTTATACCTATTTCAAATACCTATATACATGAAATAGCATACAAATTATAAGGTAAAAAGGGGTCACAAGTGCAAAAAATTCAAGAAGTCTGCTACATGCTATCTTTCAGAGTACACAACAAAGAAAACCCTTCATGAGATTGTCGTAAGTCAACAGGCAACATGAAAGAGCATATATACACATCTTCCATCACAACTTTGCATGCTACAAACCATACCAAAATATGTATTCATATGATCATCTACTCATGTATGAGTTACTAAAGAGATAGATCTCACTGCTATACTGTTCATACTTTTTGTTTTAAAAAGAGCTCCAACAAACTACAAAACAGAAGTCATGCTTCCCTCTATGGTAGCTGAAAACGGTTTCCGTGAAGCAATAGAGTGGGTCTGGCTGCCATGATTAAATGTTTCAGTACAGGTTGAGCTTCCCTTAATTGAAATACTTGGAACCAGAGATTTGAGATTTCTGATTTTTTTCTATTTTCAGAATACCCGTATTTGTATATACATGCATTGTGAGATAACTTGGAAATGAAACCCAATTTGGGATCCAGTTCTAAACATGAAATTCACTGATATTTCACAGACATCTAATACACATAACCTGAAGGTAATTTTATACACAATATTTTGAGTGAATATATTTTTGAGAGTGAAACAAAGTTTGTGTACACTGAACTACCAGGAAGCAGAGGTGCCTCTATTTCATCCAGCTAGGTGGTCAATCTTAGATTTTGGAGTATTTCACACTCTGGAATCACAGGCAAAGTATGTTCAACCTGTAGTAGAAATATAGGTCCTTTTTTAAAAGAATCCACACTCTGCTTTAATGTATTTTAATCTTCTTACAGGCAATTCCACACAAGTCACAAAATCTGTACTGGTCCTGGTGGTGACTACATTGCCTCTGTCCTGGAATTGTGGTGCAATGTTCATCAGTTGGCTCCACTGGAAGGTCATTCTTATGTGGGCTCTCCTTGTTTGCAATGACTGCCAATAGCATGATTGTCATAGAAAATTGCTCCCACATGATCATGGATCCACTTTATTGTGTTAAATCTTAAGATTTGGTTTCATGAGGCAAGACTGGACAAATTGCATTATAAGTACATATGAAAATATGTGCTTGCATGCCACCTGTCTGACTCACACAGAAAACGTGACAAAAGAATTTACCCTAGTTTCGTAAAATGTGGACACAACATATTTACCCATATTTCAATCATACTCAAAAAAGAATGGACTTTCTAATGTGTTACATGTGCAGATGCAGAGGAGGGTGTTGTCTATTGCATTAATTTGTTTTGAAAACTAAATGACAAATTTGATTTAAAAATTTCTGGATGTTAATGCTCAGTAGCAGCCTTACTCATAATCACATGCTTTGGTTCTTCCACATAAAACAAGAATGAAATGCTTTGTCCCTGAAATGAATCAAAGCATCCTTAAGCTATTTTGGTCTCTGTGGTGTTCTGTTTTCCTGAGCCGTGGAAGTCTCTTACAAGAATGTCTTTAGTGCTTCTCAGATGTTGTAGTGCTCTCTTGTGTCTAGTTCAATAGCTGCAGTTTTCAGGATTAAGATATCTGTGAAATGGAATTATTTGTCACCAGAGAGAGGAATAAGAGTTGCTTTTGAATATAAATAATTGAACATAGGATAACTAAACAGCTGAACTTCCTTCTAAGTAGTTTTTAGCATTGAATGATGTTTCCAGGACCTTTTGGAAATCTATGTTTCCCGGGCACAAATGTAGGATGGTATCGACAAGTGAAGAGCAATAGCAACTTCACTAAAATGGTGGATAATAGTGGCATACAATAAATGTGGTGGGCAAACTGTAATAGGATATATACATTAGACAAAGCAAGAGACTCAAACATGGTTTTATTGCTTGGAGCTATCATTAAAATATTAAAAACAAATTTTACTATGACAGTAAGGTTATATCTAGTGACCATGAATAAATGGGCTTTTAAAAAGCCAGAAAAACAGTCTTCATAAAATAATTTGGAAGGAGCCAACACAAGCATGAAAATTCCTGTGCATCCATGTAAATGTATGTTTTGACCTGACACCGAACAGTTAATATTGACAGTGCCAGTAGCATCTCTGTGGAAAGGTCATACTCAATCCGGGTGCCATCACAGAAGATGCTATCTCTTCTTCCAGATACTTAATGAATATACACTTACAAGATATCACTACAAAGCTCACAAGAATCTTGGCTTTGGCAATCTGTCTGGAAAAAATCTGTCTTAAAACCAAATATCCAGACAATCTTCCTGCATTACTGTAGAACAAACACTGAAAGCTTTCTAAAGTTGCTGATATATATTCTTATAAAAAACAGAATTAGCCTTAATGATAGTACAATGGCAGCTGGGGAGGCAAATCTACTCCAAGTTTTAAAGTAGACTTTAAAGGAGCTCTCCAAGGTGCTGAAGTCTAATTCAAAATAGGGTCAGCATGTTGGAGAGCTCACTGAAAGCTAGCCAGAAACTGGAATGGTTTCTCTTAGATCACAATGTAGACTGAAACTTTGGCCTTGTATGGGACACGAAGGCTAGGAGATTCTGGGAACTGTAATCTAAAACAAAACAAAAAAACCCTTTCCAAGCTCTATTAATTAATGAATTGTTCCCTGTGCTTTTCATAAAAAACATTTTCATACACATCTAGCGATCTTTCAAACCTTCTGAGTGTCACACATTGAGCACTTCCAGGTTATTTCCTAAATTCTCAATCTACATTGTGATCTGGGGGGTTTCCCACACTATTCATAAAGCTATTTGTTCTGTCAGCTGATCTATAGCAATAAAAGCATTGGCATTGTTCGTAAAGCTGTTTGTCCTATCAGCCCATCTCTACCCATAAAAGTATCTGCCATCTGAACTCATTTTATACTTGTACAGGATGACTAGCTATTCAGTTTAAAATGCAATAGAGTTTGCTGGCTGGAGGATTCTGGGAATGGTTATCTTAAAAGTAATGTTTCCAAACTCTGGTAATTACCTGGCTTACAGATTTCTATCTTGTGTTATTGCACAAAATCAAGCAAATACAACAATTTTTCCAACACAAGCCACCTGCATTCCATTTGATGACTAAGTCATGCTGCCTTACATTTCTTTATTGCAGCTTTGGGATTTCAAGGCTCACAAATGAAAGCAGATAAAGCTATTCAGTCTGGAGCCATGAAGATGAAGGTTTAAATGTTACATCTCTATCTCAAAGAAGATACATTAAAGGAGGGGATGATTACTTGGGCCTCTGTTGTCTTTCCTCTTCAGTATGTAACTGTTTTCATCTGCCTTTTATAAATGTATAATCACAGTTTGAGTCAATGTGTTATATTTTATTCAATTCATTTGATTTTTAAATAATGTTTTAGTATGTTTTGAAATGACATACCTGCATAAAAGTATTGTACATGTTGAAAACATTGTTCAAGCTGGAATTACAATAGACTTAATATTGTTACAGCTAGTAAGCAATGAGAAAAGTAATCAAATGCGAATGTGTTAAAAATACATTCACAATCTGTATTCTCAAATCATTTCTGACATGATAAATAAATAAAATCCACTAAATAGAGGCTATTTTCCCAAATGCAAGATTGTTTTACTTCAGCATTAGCTTCTGAACCCTGACCAATCCTAGTCCCAAAGCCATAAGCCTGTTTATTCCAGAAACATGAATGTTTGACTTCTGCAAGATGTAAACAACTGCCCTGAGCCTTTAGTCGATTGAAATTTTCTGGGACAGAGCAATGAAACACGAAATCCTTCATCTCAGATTTCTGTAAAGCTGTTGAAAAAGAAACAAACAATATGACATGAAAATTGGAAATGACCACTGTTTTTGCAGTAAGGTTTATGTGTCCTGATTGTTGTTGTTGTGTGATTTATGGTGACACCATCATAGGTTTTACTTGGCAAAGAGTCTCCAGAAATAATTGCCTTAATCTTAAGGTGAAAGAGAGTGACTTGCACATGGAGTTCTGTGGCCAAGGATTCAAAACCTATTCTGTTGGACTGTGATTCAACTTTAATTGACATGGTTCCATTCAACAAAGTCATGGGATTTGTTGTTCAGGGAACGATACTTAGAATTCTCAGCCAGGGGCTTACAGTTTCTCCCCAAACTAGAAATCCCAGGATTTCATAAAATGCAGCTATAGCAGTTAAAGTGGAAAACAGTGCTTTACTGTGTGAAATGAAAAGCCATATACTAGATAAGAGGATATTTCAGAATCTCATTTCATTGCAAAAGCTATATAAGAAGCGAGTAGAATGTGGCTTGCAGAATACATGTATGTGCATGTGCGTGCACGCACGTGTGTGTGTATATATATATATAGATATAGATATAAAATATTTATTTGAAAGTTATTTTACAATTACACAAAATGTTTTCAAATAATAATAATAATATTTGTAACCCATGTTGAGCCACAGGGAGAGGTGGGTAAGAAATAAAATTATTATTATTATTATTATTATTATTATTATTATTATTATTGTCATACTGTATGTCAGTAAAAATAGTAATTTTATATCTTACCCACCTCTCCCTGTGGCTCAAGGCAGGTTACAACGCAATTAAAAAAACACAGACATTGCAAAAATTCTCCAAATATGCATATTTCTATAGAAGATCCACATTAAAACTGCATTTCTATGAAATCAAAATTTCAAGTATATGAAAACAACTAAAAATAACCAACCAACCAACAAAATCCCCACATCCCTACACCCCACGGACACAAACACCCTCAAATGCTGTATCACTCTTAGGTATCTCTTTTCCTTCTACCATTCCCCATCAAAATAGTGACAGGAAATGACAAGTCTTCGTGCTTAATTAACTGTGGGCATAACTGTGGATAATGTTATTTACTTGTCAGCTCCATAATCAAAGCAGACTAGGAGAGGACTGTGGACAATGTTATTTACTTGTGGACAATGTTATTTACTTGTCTGCTCCATAGCCAAAGCAGACTAGGAGATGACTAAGATAGGAAAAATATTCTTTTGCATTTCTGAGCCAAAATGGCAAGTGGGAATTAGTGGGCATGCTACCTGAGGGATTATGGGATTTTAGCCCAAAAGGTAACTTTTCCAACCAATTTTGCACTAAATGCTGCAATGCTTATAACTGGTGACAGGAATACACATACACACATACACACATACACACATACATACATACACACACACACACACACACATATATTATCCCCACAGCTGACTTTCTTTCTGAAGCTGCTCTGTCCCACACTACTTACATATGCAGATGCTTTATATCAGTGTTTCTCAAACTCTGTTTCCTCCAGGTGTTTTGGATTTCAGCTCCCAGAAATCCCAGCCAGTTTACCAGCTGTTAGAAATTGTATGCATTGAAGCCCAAAACATCTGGAGGACAGAGTTTGAGAAACACTTCTTTATGTCATTTATTGGACAGTATGACTGGCAAAGAGCACTGGGCAAAGGGTTGGAGGGTATGAATAGGTTTCTGCTGTCCTCTCAGATTTTCCAGACTGGTGCATGAGAGACCAATGTGAGAAATGCTGTCATGCTGTTATTCCATCATACATGCATATGGAATAACATCTAGCTGACAAAAATGTGTAATGAACCTTATGTTTATAATTCTGCAAAAAGAGTGGATTGAAAGAAACTATTGAGAGGGAAGAAAAAATGTTTACAGTTATAACACTTTTCAAGAGCACTCACAGAAGTCATGAGAGCAAATCAGCAGTACATGAAGTGGAACACTTAAATGATTTTTATACTACTAAAGAACATATCTACACAAAGGTTAGGGGTGTATCTTGGGGAAGGTATAATTAGGGCATTGCTTCCCCAAATAAGAATTCTTCCCCTCACAATGTTTTTTCCTTCAGTTTTCAAATTTCTAGCATTGTAGACAGGGAGGCATTGAAAACTGTTCACACTTAGAACTCTGTTTACTGAGTTTGCATTTCTTTGGTAGCTTTATCTACCTGCTTTCTTTGGCTGCCCAGATTTTAATTCCAAATACTCAACTGAAGTTTTAAGGTACTGCAAAGTTTGAAATTTGGAAACTGAAGAAAAATTGTATTGTGGGGTAAAATTATTGGGGGGGGGGGGTGAGGCCCTCATTTTGCCCCCCTCCCCAACCTTATCTCTGAATCTCCTTGGGGAGATTGGATGGGTTATAAATAAAGTATTACTATCATCATCAGCATCATCATCATCTCCCCTTGCACTTTGGTCAGGCATCAGCACTCTTTCACACAATAGGCTAAAGAATTTGTAAAACTACAACTCTCACAATGTCATAGCATTGTAGCATGGTATTTAAAATGGTGGAAGGCGGTATTAATTCTGCAACATAGATGTATCCTCATTCACATTTTTTTTCACTATTTGTGAAAAGTGTTCCACAATTTCTACCAGGCTTTATGAAAATGTAGCAGTAAAAGCAAGTACAGTGTTCCCTCACTTATCGCATATCTTTAATCAATGTGAAATGTTAACAGAATAAGAAAGCAAAAGAAACCCAATTGCCCTAGCAACATGTAATATGTGCTTTTTAATAGAACACTTCCTAGAAGGGATTCATTGGCCATATTTGATATCCCTTCTGCTCACCATTTGCCCACCATTTGCTCCACTGCATCTGGTGAAGGTGAACTCTGGTGCTACATTAGCATCTTAATGGCTTTTAGGTAAAAGTGTAGTTCCTGAAATTTCCATGCTCACACTATGCTAGCCTGCCAAGTTATCCAATTTGAGGATTGGATAGCTTGGCAGGATAGCAGATGATAACATGAAAGAATAACCAAAAGGAAAGTTGAGAAGCGTGAGGTCTTAAATGTAACCTGACTGGGATTCCTAACAGTCCTAGTCAGCATAAACAATTGTGAAAGACTTTGGGAGTTGCATTCTAACAACATCTGGAGGCCTGCATGTGAATTATTTATATAAATTTGAAAAGCATTAATAAGAAATGAGTTAATAAAAACCAGCACAATGTGACTAGCAAAATATCACATCCGTTGCAACAGTTCATAAACAGAAATTGCAAAGTTTGCATAACATTAAGATGACCTCAGAGAGTACAGTAGGAAGAACAGTCCATATCACATGGCCTCTCTAATGACAGTTTCAGATAAATGTCTATGAATTCAAGTCAAGACATTGATAGAACAAGGAAATGACTCACCCAAATACCATATCAAGGAGTGCCTTCCACTCCCAGGTGACAGTTGATTCATCTGTGGAAACAGACATTCCTGTTCTGTGTAAACAATCCACATGCTTGCACCAAGCTGGGGCATAGATTTGTATCAAATTCATTTGTCTGCCAGTGTTATATGTCTAGCAAGGAATGAAACTGCTCTCATGCCATAATGATTAGAGAGCAATCTGGATAATGTCTAAGAAACGAAGAGGAAGATTTAATAACACCTTATGATTAAAGGGTAGTTGTATCCTTTTCAATTGGGGTTGGGCATTCCAGTTCTTTATAGTTCTATCCACTCTTTTCCTTACAAATCTATCAGAAAGACTAATGATCTATTTTTCACACAATTCCTCTGTCATCTGGGGATAGATCCTTGAAATGTATGATATTCCAGATTCTTATTGTTATGCTATTTCTCATTTTCTGTTATGACACTCAACAACAAAGTTGAGGTGACAACAACCATCATGTCTACAAACATGAGGAACAGAAATAAAAAGGTACAGCTAATTTTCAAGAATGCAAGAAAAGTCATTTTTTAAAACTGTTATTTTTTTCTTTCAATTGAATTTTATGGCATAACAAAAGCGACGGAAAAACGTTTATATTTATACTTCTTCATAGAGGGGGGCTATCTCTCAGTCTCATTAACATCAAGGTACAGCAGCAAGATGTTGGGGATTTCTCAGAGGATGAGGGGGATGATGGGTTTCCCACTGAGGAATCTGTGTATGATCAGAGTGAATTGCAGGCTTTAGAGAAGTGCCAGCAGTTGTAATTGAGACAGAGGATGTTAGGGATTCCAATGTTTGTTTCTTAACAATTGGGAAAAAGTCTGTTTCTCTTGGGAACTGACCTTCAGCAGCAGATGGGGAGTTTTTCCCAGATTAGGTCTCCATATGGAGGGAGTGAACGACAGGGTAATTTGGCATTCAGAAAAATTCCATGAGAAGTTCTTGAGACCCAGGTGTCAAAGGCATAACACCTCATGGCTTCTTGGTCAGGCCTGAGCTTAAATTAAGTGATGTTTACTTTGTCTCTCCAGAGCAGACAACATTGCCATAGATTCAAGTTCCTGTTTCAGTTCTCAAGCTCATGATTCAAATCTCCTGTGTCCTATGTTCCTGTAAGAGTTTTGCCTGGGAAAAGTTTCTGTTTTCATGCTTATGGATTTATGCCTATGATCTTGACTTCCTGGGTTCCATGTACTTTGCTATTTTGGACTACTGAACCTTGTATATATGGAGCACTGCTATTTTATAGCACCTTTTCTACTGCTGTTTGGGAAATGCCCTTTTTATTTTATTTTATTTTATTTACATGCTTTTCTAACTGCTGTAGTTAGAAACTACTGGAATCTGGTGTTGTGATGGGTGAAAGGGTGCCCCAAGGCTGGAGTGCAAAAAAATTCTTTCTTTCTTTTCTTTTCTTTACAAAAAAACATTTTGTGTTCTGAGAAATTCTGATGAGAAGAATTGTGCAATTCAGAACTTACTCTGGGTAACATTTGCATGTGGTTGTTTTGTGCATAGAACACTTTTTTTCAGTGCAGAAAACAGCATTTTCCATGAAGAAAACAGTCTATGTACAGAAATAAATACATTATATTATTTTCTGCACAGATAGAACTGTCTCTTGTCCAGAAAATGATGTAATTGGGGACTTTTTCAGTACTAGATTGTCACATTGTGGATCTGCAATTATTCATTTTTTCTCTTATAAAAATGAATGGTTACATTAACTGAAGGCATGTCGGGGAGAACAGGGTGCATGCTTGCTATATGTTGTTCCAAAGTCTAAGAATTATTCTTTCGAAGGCAGTATGGTTTTTTAAAAACATATTTCCTCAAATATCATTAATCAAGTTACGCTCATTAGGCCTGCTGGGTAACAGCCTGACAAAGAAAATACCTAAAACTGTGAGAAATCTATTTAATATCCAACCCTTCATTTATCATGTAATCTAAATGAAGAATGTATTTCTAACACACTCTTTCATTAGATTTTAACACATTTTAAACCAGGGTTAAGTGATCATATGGAGATTATTTGAACTGCCCCAAACATTAAAAAATGAAGCGAGAAGGAAAGAAATCCATTCCTGGTTTAGAAAAAAAAAATTGGAGGGCAATAAATTATATGAAAAGCAATTCTCCATTTTTAGGAAAGACATGGTCCAGAGTGGTCTTCAAAATAAGCAAGGGGTGCATTTTACCCATTACCACACTCTGCCCCTTGCTTAATTGGTCTCCAGATGAGAACACAGAATTTCTTGCTTGTTTCTTTCTGAACTGAACATCTGGGTAATTTACAATCAAGTAATAATGGGTTCTTGGTATGAGCTGGGGTTTGGATACTAAAATCCACAGATGGTCAAGTCCCATTATATACAATGGTATAGCAAAATGGTATCCCTTATATAAAATGACAAAATCAAAGTTTGCCCTTTGGGGGAAAATGTTGAATATTTTAAACCTATAGATTGGTGAATCTATGGATTCAGAATCCATCAAAACAGAAGACCAATTGTAGTTAGAAAACTAAATTAAGAGACTACTTCATTTGGATGGCAATGGAGGTGAATCTTGCAATTCTGACATCTATATCACATTTTAAAGAAAGATAAGATCTTGTCAAACGGAAAACAATCAGAAGATATATATTTTCCTCTGATAGGCTAGGGAATTTTAATGTTATTGATACACTTTTAGTGGAAGACAGAACTGGTATGGTATAAATGGTTTCATTGTTGGACTAGGACCAGGATGTGAATCCCGTCTCAGACATGAACCCTCTGAGTGCCCTTGAAGAAGTTACATTTTCTCTCAACCTCCACTGGATAAATCTGCTCAGGAAAATCCCATGACATGTCCACCCATAGGGCTGTCTTAAGTAAAACGTGACTTGAAAGTACACAACACAATACTTGATATGCAGCTCTACACTTGCTTTGCAAAACAATTCCCTCATATTTCAATTAGTACATTAATACAAGAATGTTGTGTTCAGTGTTCTCATGTGAAAAAAAAATCAATTACATGAACTACCAATTGCACATTATGTGTAAGTATGTCCTAATATAGTGCCAGATTTTAACCCATATTAAGAAAAACAATGGTTAGGTGTTGAGGTTACTAAGGACCTCAAAAACAATACCCACAATAGAAAAAACACTTAAAATTTTTGACATAATGTATTTAAAAGTTTTGACATAATGTATATTTACTGATTAATGCCATTATCCCCCTCATGCTTAATAATGTTTCAGTTTGAGCATTCGTAAATGACCCATTAATATCCCATGACCAGAAGATAAGAAAAAAATTGGTATGAATTGTTTTGGAAAATGGATTGAGTTGCATAAACTCGATATATAGGCTGTTGAAGATGGGACAGAAGTGAATTTCCTGCATGGGGATGTTTAAAAGTTTTTTTTGTTTTTTTTTTAAAAGCACAGAGTATACACTCTTTCCTGCGGTTAGGTAAACTGCTTTAGATAGTACTGGATTAAACTGTCTACAGGTTTCCCAGGCCACTTGTCTTTGGCTCATATTGTACAAGTAAAAAAAAACAAACCTTAATAAACCTGTTTGATGTGTGAGCTAATGGTGGTTGAAGCACACTTCTCTTCCAACATGTTAAGTGGGTTTTTAAAAATTTGAAGAGTCCTTATCGAAGTGAAAAATATTTAGTGTTTAGCTGGCAAACAGAAGTGGCACTGACAAATCAGTGAACTATTTTCTTTGTTCCCCATAGAGGCACTCTCAGATAATTAGACTTAACTACTGGGCTTTCACTAAGGTTAGCTGTGTGGCATGCTTACTACTATAGTTTATTTCAGCGATCACTTCAAGAAGACCACTCTTAAAAAGCAAATATGAGAGGTCATCACTGTGACTTCCTCAATCTTGATAAAAGTAAAATTCCTTCATGTAATTTTCAGTTAGTGATTGCATCAAGCAGACATACTTCTGGGTTGCTGTGTGCTTTCTGGGCTATATAGCCATGTTCCAGAACCATTCTCTCCTGATGTTTCACTCACATCTATGGCAGGCATCCTCAGAGGCTGTGAGGTCATTGGAAAACTCACCGCAACTCAGTGATTCCAGCCATGAAAATCTGAGGTCTCCGTAGGCATGGATTTCCAGATGCACCAGAAGCAGCCACAAAATATATCAGAATAAGAAATATTGCTGTCAGAAATGGGCCACATAGACACGCTATTGCCTAAATGACTAAGTGTTATCAATTTGGTTTAGAATTGTTTTAAATATTGTTGTCTCAATGTTTGGGAAAGTGAATAGAAACAAGCTGCACGCTCAATAAGTTGCTAGCTGCATTTCTGGACCAAGTCAGAAACTATAAAATGTTTATAAAATGTCTTCAACATTATGTTCCTAAGCTTTTTTACTAGCCTATGCTAAAGTATCACATATCATGAAGGCAACCATTCCTTTCAGACCTCAAACCAGTTCAAAGGAAAAATGGTTAAAATATCTGGCATCTGTGGAAAAGAACCAATTCTGTCACTTTGCTTACCTCTGATGTATATCACTCCTAGACTTTACCATTTTGGAATGAAGATGGAAGACTCTATATCTGAATGATCTCTTACACAAAATGCTCAGATTATGTTTAAATATATAAGCTGTCTGACACGGAGAAGAACAAGATGGAAAACTCTCCTTGTAGTTTTACCTTTCCACATCCATTAACCCAGTGGTTTTTAACCTGTGGGCTGCAGATCACCAGTGGGCTGCGAGGATGAAAATCTGGTCCATGAGCCTCCTTCCTCTTCATTTATTTTATTTTATTTCCGCTCCTTTTGTGCCACCTGCCACTTTTTCCCTGACACTGACCATGGCATATGTTCTGGTTCAGAAACAGAGCTGATGTGGTCTATCTGAAACAACACCCCAAAACAAATCTAAAGTTGACCAAAAACTGATTTGTAACCCTTTTGGCACTAATGTTGGAGAGTGGTCTCTGGACAAAGTGGTCCCTGGTCAAATGGTCCCTGGTTAAAAAAAGGTTGGGAAGCACTGCATTAACCAGACCATTGGTGGGGTGGGGTGGAAGTTCTAATCTGGGGAGTCTTCTCTTTGGCTCATTTCTTAGTAGAATGTCATTATTAATATTTACCTGCTTGAATTTTCCTTGGACTGTATGTCCAGCCAAAAGAGCAAGGCAGATCTTGCTTTAATAGCAATTAAGGAACTAGCAAACCACCTCTGAGCACTTTTTTTTACCTTTTTTATATTTATTATTACTGTAAACAGAAGTAGAATGATACAGTTCTCAATAACAATCCTGCACGGTTAAATAGAAGAAACAGTTAATGATATTCCACTTAAATTTTCTCTTGATTTGATATGTCCTATTTTTTTTTAACCTTACCAGTTCTACACTTATCTCTGATTTGTGTCCTTCAGTTTTTCTCCCCACCCTCTGGGAAAAGTTGTATCCTAAGTTCAAGTGTTGCTTTAACTGAATGCTCTTTACCTAAGAATGGCCTATAAAATTCATAGGGTCACCATACGTCAACACACAACTTGAAGACATACACATATAGGCACACATATACAGCATTTAAGGAGAGACAGAATGGTACAGTGGTTTAAATGCTGGACTAGGAATCTAGGAAACCGGGGGGGGGGGGGTCTCCACTCAACCATGGATGACCTTGGACAAATCAGCCACAGAAGAAAGCTATGACAAATCTCTGCTGAATAAACCTTGCTAAGAAAACTCTATGACAAAGGTGCCATAGGTCAGTCAGCATGACAGTCCGTAGGAATAATAAGCAAGCAAACGAATGGATCATTCTCAATCTATGTTTTTGATCTGGCACCACACTGTTGTTATTTTATAGAAATTATTTCCTGTACTAATTCTTAAGAAGTACAGCACTGAACCAGAAGTAGAAGAACTCTAATGCAGACATATCTTTATACTGGGCTCACTTTATTCAGATCAAAAGGTTGGGCAAATGATATGGCAAGTGAATTTAAAGGAAAAGAGGCCTTACAGGGGAAAGGAAATCAAGTTATCATCAAATTCTGGTATCCCTGCAAGGCAATTTATGCACATAGATTGTGTGAGGCATCACCAAGCTAGTTTGCTGCTTTTGAATGCAGTGGATGTTGTTGACCTATCACCTGTGTGGGACAAGTCAAAATCTGACCAGGAAATAGGAAGATAGCAACTTAATATATTGGGTTGTCTGTCCGTACAATACTGAAAGATGAATGCAGGAAAATATTTCTCCCTCTTATGTTTTCCACTATCTCAGTGTTGTAGCCTTAAACCACAATAGCACTGTTACTTCCTGTTTTGCAATAACATTTCTTTTTGTCTTCTCTAATTTTTTTTCTTTTGGTACAGTTACAAAACTGGCTGAGAGGAAGCTATCAAATGTACAACTGCTGTGAGAAAAACACTTTGTCTTCCTCCACACTTCACAGAGTTGCCTACATAACACATACAGACATCAGAATGGGTACAACACAGGACATTTTTCACATTTTATATAAAGAACCAATACTGCCTTCATACAGTTTTATACCATGAAATTTCATCAATGAGTAATAACATAATGCATATTCATGCACCTGTAATTATTTCTTATGGGGTTTTTTGTGATTTTTAAAATGTTATCCTATATTTTACTTTGTGACATTGTGATTTCAATTATAAACTTCCCTAAGTGATATATGTGTGTTCAGAAAGCATGGTAGAAATTTGACCTATACACAAATATGAGATTTCTGTATGAAAACCAATGCATGCAGTAGGGATGGTCAACTTTTGTTTGTGTTTCTTTAGGGAAAAGGTAGTTTTTATAGAATCAGTTTGCATCTTTCTAATACATGGTTGCTCAATGCGGCATTTAATGCTAATCGCTGTGCCCTTTGTGTGATGTCAATGCCTGAAAAAAATCGAAGGTAATAAATAAAGACAAAGAACACATCCATATTGTAGAATCTAAGTAGTTTGGACCATATTAACTATCATGGCTCAATGTTACGAGATCATGGGAGTTGTAGCTTTATAAGGTAGTTAGCTTTCTCTGTCAAAGAGTGGACAAAGTGGTGTCAAACTGCTTTGTTTCTACAGTAGATGCACCCAGAGATAGCTACTGCAGATCTCTTTGTTACGTTTTAATTATGTTTTTATGATGTTGTTATATGTATTTTTATTGTGTCATATTTTAACTTTGTCTGACTGGGCTTAGTCCCCATTTAAGCTGTGCCGAGTTCCCCCCGGGGTGATGGTGGCGGGATACAAAAATAAAGTTGTTGTTGTTGTTGTTGTTGTTATTATTATTATTATTATTATTGAACCTCTCATTAGGAAACCTCTGTTTGTGGAAATGCTAAGAGAAGAAATATGTTGATTAGCCTATCAAGTATAGGCAGATAAATAAATACTGTATCAAAAATGTACACCCTGAAACCAAATGAAAAGAATGATTCTGAGGAACGTAAATTGCCTTGAATACAGCAGATTAGGAGGACTCATACATTTCTGAATCAAGGCACTGGATCTCTTCAAAGGACTGAATCCAAATTCAGTTAGTCATACCCTATGTCTCAATGTAATCAACAGAACACGTTGGCAGGTTGGATCCAACCTAGTATGTCTAATGCTCATCTGTGAACATTTGTTCCCTTTCCAGTAAAGAATTATTTCGTTCTGAACACTGAGCTCTCAAAAACATCACATGCGAGTGAAGAGGCTGTGTTCTGCAATAGATGGAAATATCTGGGAAAACCAGACAGACAACTTATTCACCTTTGAAGGAGAAAAAAAGTTAAAGAAGTAAAACACTCAAAACTGAAACCTGCCTCAAGCCCCTTTTTTGCTTGTCTTAAATAAAATCAGTGCTATGGTTGGCATCATTCAATTACTATAACAAACCCCTCAAAATGAGCGTTGATAGTGGATATTAAAGTAATCAAACGGACGGTGTATGGGAGAGTTGCCCATACATGAACAACGAGAAGGACATATAATACTGACTTTCCATTGCCCACCATGAGGGGTTTTTTTGGAAATTGAAGTCGATCTGGTGTTTAATTTTAATCAAATCAGGTGGCAAGTCAAATATAATATTTAAAATTGTGCACTGCTTACTCCTGATTCCATTAATCCCCCTACATGTATGATATAGAGGCCTTTGAAATGTGCTGAATCAAAAGGACAAAACTGGCCAACCATGAACTTCAATAGCAACCAAACTCTCAGCAACCTGTTGTTCTTTAAGACTATTTTTAAGCAAAGTCGTTCCACTTACCTTTAATTTCTCAGTACTATGATCTCGTTTTCCAGTCTGGTTCCCCATGGCAATTCAATTTCTTCCAGAACTACAAAAATATAAAACAAATGTAGTCAGCAAAATCACAATGGTTCTAGAGTCAAGCAGTTTGCCACCATCTCCTAAATTCTACTCTATATGAATGAATGAATGAATGAATGAATGACATGGCCTATATGAAATGCCCTGTGAAAGGACAGTTGCTCTGCAGAAGAATACATTCTGCATTGGTTTATCTCTGATGTCTCCCAAGTGAATTGAAAAATCTTCTGGCTTGGAACTCTGGAAAGTTGCCCCTGATCAGTTTGGACAATATTGAATTACATGTTCCAATGATCTCACTTGGTATAAGACAGCTCCTATATTTCCATGTACAACAATATGTATTAATGGTAACCAATGTAAATGGTAGCACTTAAATTCAATTTAAATTAGAGACATATTTATTTATTTATTTACTATATTCGTATACCGCCCTTCTCAGCCCGCAGGCAACTCAAGGCGATTTACAGAGGCAACAATTCAATGCCCACAATACCATAAAATACGATTAAAACATTAACATATAATACAAAACCATAGCAAGATCAATAAAAACATATAACAGTTTGTTACATTTTCCTATGTCTGTTACACTGCATTTGCAAACCCTTGCTCAAAAAGCCAAGTCTTGACTTTTTTCAGAATGTTAAAAGGGAGGGGGCTGATCTGATATTCCTAAGGAGGGCAAGGCCAAGGGGCCACCACTGAGATGACGCTGTATCTCGTCCCTGCCAGACATACTTGTGACAAAGGCAGGATCGAGAGCAGGGCCTCCCTAGATGATCTTAAAGTCCTATTTAATTCTTACTTATTTTGCAAGAATGTAATGCCCTACTTTTTCAAAGACAGAATATTAATAAGCAAGATTTAGACCAGTGGTTCTCAAGCTGTGGGTTCCCAGGTATTTTGGCCTACAAACTCCCAGAAATCCCAGCCAGTTTACCAGCTGTTAGAATTTCTGGAACTTGAAGGCCAAAACATCTGGGGACCCACAGGTTGAGAGCCACTGATCTTGACACATGGGGAACCTCGCTAAAAATGTGGGTTTCTTTCCCAAACATTTAAAAAAAAAAACAGAAGTAACTGGAAATTCATAACCATTTTTGAGAAACAAAGCAGTCAAACCCCCACTCTGGATGAATCGATAATCTAGAATTAATGCCGTTTGACACCACTTCTGCATGGCTCAATGCTATGGAATCATGGGAGATCAGGTTTTCCAAGGTATTAAGCCTTCTTTACCAAAACTACAACTCTTGGGATTCCACAGTTTTGAGCCATGGCAGTTAAAGTGTCAAACTGCAGTAATTCTACAGTGGAGATGCACCTCTTCACATGAAAGCAAAAGTCTGTGCCTTTTTTTCCAGAGAGAACTAGGAAGGATTTCCATTAGTAATAGGTTTCCATATTTGGCTGGCAGTGGTGGAAATGAATGACTAAGAGACTCATGGATATTCTCAAAGTCAAGGTGCCCAAGACCGATCAAGATATTTTAGGCAGACAATTGCATAGGCTTGGCTGTGAAAAATAGAATAATTTTAAATCAAAGAACAAGCAATTTGCAGTTTTTGGCTTTTATGCCCTCCTATTAGCTGCTTAGTATATGGTCATTTAAAATTGTTCATCTTTAAGTTCAATATGTTTCACTATCCTTTAAAAAAAGCTTTAGTTCCAAATCTGTATACGCTCTGGCAAAACAAAACAGCAGCAAGAATGTCAAAATCTGCCAACTTGGCAGCAGCTTGAAGTCACATGTATTTATTGTGGGTAGTGAAACATATGGTGAGCATATTTTGAAGAGCCAAAATTTATTTGGATGTCACAACAACACGGAATAGCGTCAAAAGATTCTATTGAATATTATGGCTTACAAATCTCAAGTGTATAAGGCACATAGATTTCAGTTATTACTGACAATAATTTTGCCCATAGGGGAATAAACAGATCCCTCCCCCCAAAATAAAGAAAATTGGTGTGCCTTGGTGACAAAACCACAATCACCATGTGTACTATCTGATATTTTGGTAGTTTTCAACCTTGAAATGAGAAGGGAAGGGAAGATGGGCTATTGATAGTTTCTGCCACTTTAAAAAGTCTCTCAAAATTTTAAGTTGAAGGAAGATAAGGAATACACAGGCAGTGGTCTATCCAAGAATAGATTGGGTATCCCTTATTTGGAATTCCAAAAACCCAAATACTCTAAAATCCAAAACTGTCCACATGGGTGGCTGAGACAGTGACCCCCTTTGCTTTCTGATGGTTCAGTGTACAGAAACGCATCAGGCACAATATTATTAAAAATATTGCATGTAAAATTACCTTCTGGACTATGTGTGAAGGATGCATATGAAACATAAATGCATCATGTGTTTAGACTTGGGTCTTATCCACAATATATCTCATTATGTACATATATGCTTTAAATGCTGATATAATTTCTCTTGGTGAATGCAAGTTGAGTATCCCTTATCCAAAATGCACTGGACCAGAAGTGTTTCAAATGTTGGAATATCTTCATTGGCATATACATACATACATACATACATACATACATACATACATACAAGCTTTGGATAGCATAGGGAAGGGTTAGCATCCCTGTGGTGTTTGTTTTGTTGTCTGTGTCCCTGTTCAGAAAATTTCACCTCACCTCCTGTCCCTATGATAATTGGATTTTGAAAAATCTGGCTTGTTGTGGAAACAAGGATTGGTGAGAAAGCTTCAGTGGAGATACCTTTTCCCCATGATAATTCTTTCAGGAGTGAATTTCCCTTCCTAGGGGTAGATTTCTCTCAATTCCTATTGTCTCAGCCCCATTCACTCCCCAGAGATATTAGGCAAGCCCCCACGCTGGCAATCTTCAAGAGGAACCTGAAAACCTGGTTATTCCAATGTGCCTTCAATGATTGAATGTAAGACACTCCCTGACCAAACTCTACATAAAATGACCTCAGAAGCACTTTATTTTATGGTTCGTGCAATTGAATCCTTCCTCATCCTCGGATCCCCCTTCCTGACAATTTTTGCACTGCCCTATCTCCCAGTGTTTTAAATTTTAAAATTTTAGATTTTATCCTTGAATTTGGCCCCACCCAGTGAAATTCCCTTGTGTTTCATTGTTTGATTTATATTGCTGTGTCATCGATTATATTGGTTTTGCATTTTATGTATTTTATTTTCTCATTTTGTTATGTTTTTGTGTAATATTGTGTTTGTTGTACTGATGGGCGTGGCCTCATGTAAGCCACCCTGAGTCCCCCTGGGGGGATGGAGCGGGATATAAATAAAGATGATGATGATGATGATGATTATTATTATTATTATCATCATCATTATTATTAACAAGGAGTCATTTGTAAGTCAGATGTTCGCAACTTGGGGACTGCCTGTATTTTGTTTCCTCTTTCTCTGTTCTGATGGCTTTGTAACAATTCCTACAACTGAAGGCCACCCATTAGTCAACATCTATGATTTTGCCCCAGGTACTATGCTAAGAATCACAATATAACGTTTAAATGGCAGTAACAACCAGGTAGATGATCCTCTGAGGCAGCATTGGTGCTTTCTCCTTTATGCGAAATAACCCTTAACCTATCCATTTGTCATATCAAAACCCACCATTTTAGCCTTCAAACCTTTCAAATACAACTTATACAAGCATATACACAGTATCTTGCAAGTGCAGGACTTGGCCAGGACAAATAGAAGGCAATAGCCCAATTCTAATCATATATTTTCGTGTCAGAAGCGACTTGAGAAACTGCAAGTCACTTCTGGATTGAGAGAATTGGCCGTCTGCAAGGATGTTATCCAGGGGACGGCCACATATTTTATCATCCTGTGGGATGCTTCTCTCATGTCCCCACATGGGAAGCAGGAACTGACAGATGAAAGCTCAGCCCGTCTTATGGATTTGAACTGCTGACCTCAGGTCACCAGTTCAGCTGGTACAAGGGTTTAACCCATTGCACCACCGTGGCTCTTCAGGATTAAGTTCCTTTGACTATGACAAAACAGACTACTAAGTCAATATTATAAGGGAAGCAGTCTTAGGCTACAAAACCAATTTGAGTTACATGGTTTACACTTTATACTCCTAAGAATTCTGTTAAAATCAGCCATACTGTTTTATTTTTTTTAATGCTGTAAGGAAGACAACAAACTAGAAATTAAACAGGTAAGCTCCATAAGTTAGATCCTATTCATCTGATAACACTGGTTGTTAACTGGAAAGTAACTGAACAGCATAATTTTGACTACTTTAATGAGAAGTTATGTTTTTTTCCTGAGAAGGAAAATTTAATCAGAAATGAAATCCAGGCTGACTATCCCTTATCCAAAATGCTCGGGACCAGAAGTGTTTTGGATTTCAGATTTAATGACTGATTCATTTTGAAATACCTGTGTGTGTGTGTGTGTAAAATTCTGGATAAGGGATACTCAAACTGTATTAATTTAAATTTCTCTCTCTTTTTAAGATCCATTCATAACCTTTTTTAACAATGTGTACCTAAAATGCAATTTGTGAATTTAAGATCTATATATAAACCAAGGATTCAAGCAAGTAAAGATGGGAGGATCCTTTGGCAAATTGTTTTGCAGCTGTGTTGATGGGAACAAAATGCACTAAAGATTCTTGAAGGTTTCCAGCGATACTTGCATTGGCTTCCTCAAATGACAAATCCCACAAAAGCAGACAGTAGAATTACTTATAATTAATTTTTAATAGTAAATGCCATCATACCGCAAGTTAACTGAGAGCATTAGTGAGTTCTCTGAATTCCATTCATCCTCAGACTGTGACTGCTGAATACTAGTGTGGCTGATTAATATAATTTACCCCACTAATACATGACAAACCCCTTCTGGAAGTTAGCAGACAAGAAATAATAAAGATCAATCAAGAGCAGTTAACTCCCACTCTTTATAGGATACAGGAGTGCTATTAAAACATCAATAATTTGAAAACAACTGGCAGCACATGAAAAACCATGCCATTTTTACTGACATTTAACTACTTCCAGTAATTTTTTTAAAAGGTTATGCTCTCCACAGTGAATGAAAAATGCTGACTCTCTGAAATGCAAGGGAATCCCAAGAGAAAATGGCTGTCACAAGCTAAAGCGTTTTTGAAAGTAACTGAGATGAAATAAAGGGCAGAAAATGATGTCTTTTTAAAATGCTGAAGAAAGACAAACAGATCAAAAACAGTCACAGGCTGCTAGTGTCTTCCATGTCAGAGGAGCTATCCATTTGCTAGAAGTTTTATCTCAAAGTTTAAAGAAACTATTCAAGGTGCTCACCTCTATCCCCACACTCCTTTAAGGTTTGGACTAAAAATCAGAATACTGTATATACTCAAGTATAAGCTTAGTTTTTCAGCCCCTTTTTAGGCTGAAAAACTCCCCCTTGGCTTATACTCGAGTCAATGTTATTTATTATTTACTCTGTTGTTGTTATTGTTATTATATTTACTATTATTATTATTATTACATTTATCATTTTACTCTATTATTATTGGCAGGAAACGTAAGCACATTTACATTGAAGAAGGTTAAAACCACGGTTTAATCAGAGATGGACAGTCTTATATTAAATTATGGTTTTATGTAAATATTCAAAAAATGTAAACTACTGATGCCTCAATTAATGTAATTTTATTGGTATCTATTTTTATTTTGAAATTTACCAGTAGCTGCTGCATTTCCCAGCCTTGGCTTATACTCAAGTCAATCCGTTTCCCCAGTTTTTAGTGGTAAAATTAGTTGCCTTGGCTTATATTTGGGTCGAATATATATGGTACATGGAAACTACCAGCTGACTCTGTGAAAAGAATGCAAAATGGAAACAGAGGGCTCATCTACACAGGCCAAATAACTCAGGGTGGGGATGAATGCACCATGGTATCTATAGACATATGGAGTCGATTCACCACCGCCCCAACCCTATGCCAGGTAAAGCCATTCAATGCACATCAGCCAAAGTTGGTCCACATTTGCCAAAGTTGGGAGATATCACAGAGCTTCCCCAAAGCTCCTGAGCTTCCTTGCACTTTGGGGAAGTTTAAACAGTTGGACCATTTTCTGTTCAGAGTTGGCCATCACTGTTTACACAGCCTTCCTGCTTTGCCTGGGCTTCGTTTCCTGAGAACAAGGTGTGGCAGTTAGCTTCATCGTCTTGTTGCCATTGTTTCACTGGCCACTGAGACCCAAAGTGGCCCTAATTATTACTTTTTGCCTTTGCCAATTCAAAGTACTAATATGACTCAGAAGGGAAGGAAGGAAGTGATCCTTTCTCTCTCTCCACCCCCGCCCCCCCAGGTTGTGTTGGTACTTTGGGAAGCATTGGCAAAGGTGACAAGCAATGACCAGGAAAACTGTGAAGCTATGACAACACTATAACACTATGATGGCAACAAGACAGAAATGGTAAGGATGGCTACTCAGCAGTGCCAAACCAGATTAATCTCCACTGAATGGTGTGGGCTCCTTCTCCCACCACCACCACAGCGAAGCAGAGCAAGCCAGTACAGACATCCTCCCAGTATCACAGAAGCATGGAAGCTGGCAATGTTAATCCAGAGCACTCCAATCTGGATTAGTCTTGGGCCATATGGCTTTTGTTGATTTGCTCTAAATTTGTTTTTCAATATGGCAAAGTCATCTGTTTTTCAATATGGCAAAGTCATCTGTTCCCACCGATTGTTTTTTTTTTTCACTGAAGCAAGTTTTGAGGTGATGATAAACCTTGGAGTTTCATTTGGTGAACCAGGAAAACCCCAATTCAAATCTTGGCTGAAAGAGTTCACTTTCAGCAAGCTCTCCTTCTACTGTATCTACCTCAGTCCCCACATTTCCAATTGCAAGAATACAGTCATCCTTCCACATTTATGGGACAAGCATTCATGGATTGCATTATTCATGGATTGCTATAATTGCTACAGCCTCTTCTGCGGCTTCCCTACTCATGAGCAATAAATAAATAAATATCGCTTTAGGTATTTCTAAGTTCTTTAGCAGGATCCTAGGGTTAACTTTCCTCAGCAGTTAGTCATGGAATGATACCCAGCTCCAACTGTCTCAGCTACAAATTCCTAGAATATTGTTCTCTCAAGTTAAAAAAGACAGTGGACATATATATATATATATATATATATATATATATACTTTTGTAGGGGTTGTGTGTCCCTAACTCCTGTGAATATGGAGGGCTGACTGTGAATATGGAGCCTTTCTTTAACACTGTTAGTTCTAATGAACAGTGAGAATATGTCTGTAAACTACTTTAGCACTTGAAATGCTAAGAAAAATATATCTCAAGATATCTGGATGAATATTACCCATTCATTAAAACAATCTTGGCTCTCCTTATTCACACATATTTTCAAATAAAAATATGTGCAAATAAGGAAAGCCAAGATTATTTCAGATAGAAATATGTGTGAGAAATGAATAGCGAAAGAGAACATTGCAGAATATATTCATGTTTTCATCCAAGAAACCACAGCTGGGTATGAGACAGTCAATCAGAACACTGACTCTTTCCAAAATCATCTTGAAAAGAATAGGCCCATTAGTTATTTCCACGCTAATATGCAAGTCAGCTACAAGTCTATTTATTTCTAAGATAACTAATAAGCCTTTTTTATTTCACACCAGTTACCCTTTTATTCTATTTTATCTGCACAATATACTGTTGGAGGTTTAAATAAATCCTAAAACAAGAAAAGGGAATTTAATTTTTCAATAATACCGTTTCCATTAAACTGAAAATCCATTATTTTATTATTGAGTGGGACACTATTCCAATGAAATTGAATGCCAGATATATAAAGACTTAGGCCCCTTCCACACTGCCATATACTTCAGTTCAAAACAGATAATCTGGATTTTACATGGCAGTGTAGAAGGGGCCTAAATGTTACATTTCTCATTGGGTTGTAAGCAGACAGCCAAACATGAAACAGACATGCACAGAAACATGCATAGGGTGCAGAACAAACATAGCCTAGAGTGAAGAATTGTAGCAAAGCTCTTTATTACCTTTTTTCTTTCCTTGGGCAGCACATACAGAGAGATTTGAACTGACTACTTTGCAAATTACTACTTGGCCATGGTTGCCGATAACCAATGAAACCATTTTGGATTTTAGTCTGAACTTCAAAACGATGAACCTTAAAGTCAAGAAGGGTTTATCTGTTTGAACAGATTTGTCTCTCTATCATAATTGTCACCAGCCAATGCCATCATTGCTACCTGATGTTGGTCATCAAGTAATAAACATACACATGGAAATTAGTCTTAAAAACCGATAAAACTTCAATCATGAATTCATGCCAGTATACCTTTGCAGTTTCCCAGCCTCTTGCAAAAAGCTAATAACATATATAATATGGTCCACTCAACCATGGATCCAAAAATATCTCACCCAGAAGTGCTTGGGAGCCTCTTTAGTCCTCCAGTGTAATAATATGATATGCTTCCAGCCCAAGTATAATTGAAATAATAGGGTTTGCTACTGTCCATGGTTTCAGGTATTCACAATGAGTTTTGGGATGTATCCTGTATGGCAATGACGGTGGACTGCCCAAACTGGTGTGTGTGTGTGTGTGTGTGTGTGTGTGTGTGTGTGTTGGGCACTTGGGGATGGCGAGTGGGGGGGGAGAAGCAGTGGGGAGGCGATGGGTGAACAAGAGGGAAAGTGAGTGGGGTGGAGTAGGTGACGACTCATGTGCGAGGAGAGAGGGAGCTGCATGCCCCTTCTGGCACACATGCCTTTTTTCCCCCACCACTGCCACAACTATGGATACACGTGTTGTGCTGTATTGCTATATTGGTATGGAGCAATAAGCTAGTTAAGGAACATCAATTATCTTTCAATAAAGATAATTGCTAATCAAACAAATATATTCAGATTGATATTTGTTCAGATTTAGCAGATGTTGTAGTCTTTGCTTCAACTAACACTTTCCAAACCACAAATATTTCCTATGATTGCATAATGCATTGTTTTATAAATATATTACTCCTGTTTCTAGATGGTACCTGCAGAACAATTCCTTTCAAAACTGAGAAAGCTATATCTCTGTACTGCAGAATTGCCATTCCTTCCCTCCCCCCACATACTAATTGGAAAGTCACTGTCTTTCAGACTAAGCCACTGCACATGGATACTATATGGTGAAACTGTCACCTTTGAACTTTTAGAGTCTGGGGAGAAGTCAAAGAAAAATATTTGGCAGACAATGTTGACAGAGTACTAGACTTCAGCTGCAGAAGTTTGGTTTTAAATCCCCACTCAGCCACAAGTAAATGAAACAGTTTTTAAGAAAGCCACTCTCTTCATCTTTTGCTCCACCTTGAAGAAAAAAATTGCAAAGACAGATGGGCTAGTATGGAGTAAGACTAGAACATTTGCATAAGTTTGAGAGGAATAGTGACTACAATCTAGTCTGAAAAACAGTGACTTTCCAATTAGTATGTGGGGAATAATAGAGCCAAGCTCACTTCCTCATCCCCATTTGTCAGGATTCCACAGGTTAAAGGTTTCTCAAGAAAACCTCACGTGAAGAGTTGACCATCTCAATGATTTCATAATGAGACAACTACAGTATCCACTTTGGGTAAGTTCCTAGACTGAAATGAGGACTTTTAGTCCAAGAATATCACAGAGTTGAAATGAAAGATCTAGGGCCCTTTCACACAGCCATGCAAGTCAGAATATCAAGGCATATAATCTGCAATATCTATTTTGAACTGGGTTATCTGAGTCCACACTGCCATATAATCCAGTTCAAAGCAGATCATGTGAGATTTTATACATCTGTGTCGAAGAGTCCCTAGAAAATATCTACAGAGGACATACATAGTGGTCAAAAGTTTTACAGGTAAAAGTCAACATGCAGAATCTCCTATGACAAAAAGACAACCAACTCTTTGATGCTATCTATGGGGATTCTACTTACTTCTTTTCTTCCGTATTAACTGAAAGGAGATATTGCCACAACCTCCCAAGACTGCCAGTGAAATAAAACAATTACCTCAGAAATCTGCAAGGTTTGCTATAAAATCCAAACCAAGCAAAAAGCAAGCATCTCAAAGTATTTAAACACACAAGTCTAAAAATGCACATAACTCATTTTAGTGAATGCAGGCAATGCACACAAAACTGCATATATAGAAAAAACATTGTATACAAATTCACAGAGAAAAAAAAATGTAAAAACAAAAACCAAACCATAGGTGAACTTCTGTATACAAGCAACACAATACAGAAATGGTAACAGAGTTAGAACATAGTCAGGGAAACTCGCAAGCCAATGAATGACAATTTTTTATATTCCAGAGACGTATGTTCTAGAGTGGAGTATGTAGTGCATTTGTGTACAAAAACATGCTGTCATTATGATAACTTAAACCTTGGTTTCCCAGGAAATAACCACTTTGCAGTTAACTCTGTTTATTCACTGTGAATTTATCACTAAACAAATATTTTCTTAATTATTTATTCATATATGAGTTGGTAGGCACTTTAAATGTTTCTATTTGTTTTTACATAGTGTTCTTGTGCAATAATTTATCACATTTGTTATGGAATAATAATTACACTAAATGATTTTTAAATGGATTTTTATAAAAATATCAGACTAGCAGAAACCATACCAATTCCTGTTTGCAGCATTGAGTGAGAACATTAATTGCTTGGTATTTATGCAAAGCCACATATCCTTGATGCACTTCCTTTTTTGCAGTGTGATTCAGATAAGCCATTTAGTTCCATCCGGCTTATGCCAAAAACATGAGGAACTGAAGTTTTTGTTTTGACTGAAGCTTTTCAAATGGGTTTTCACTGAATCCCTTAAAATGTAAAATCTGTCAAATTTTAATTTAGCCCTACCAACCGGTAACACATGAAGTGAAGTTGAAAACATTTCTTTCTCACATTTGTGGCATTTTAGACAATGCCATTTAGCAGAAACTGTGTGTTGAAATAATTGGATAATAAAACACAACTTTGGATTGAAATCATTTTACATTTTGACTTACAGAAAGGCCACCAATACCACTGACTTCATTTTAGCTTGCCAAAGATATTCCAAATATACTGGAATTAAAGGTTATCTGACAGGCTTGTATATAAGAGAGGAATTTGACTATTTACAGCCAGGCCCGAAGAACAGCTCTTTAGTAGAATGTATCATTTTGATTTCTGTCAGGTTTACTGTGTCTGAGGATGTTTTGAAAGTTACACTGATGGATTTGACTCAACTCGTAGGAGTTGAGAATTGGAGAAATGGCTCATAGACTGACTGCTACTTCCTCGTTTTGATCAAAACAGCTTAGTAATGCAGTTCAGCACACAAATATTTGCAGAGAAGCAAGAGAAGTGGAACATAATTTGGAAAGAGTATGCAATTTAAACCTGTTCCCTCTTTTAAGTACTGGCTAGGATCCAAGATCTGTTTGGAAGATTTAGTGCTGAAATACTTAGCATAAAGTTTTAAACCTATCAAATATTGGTTAGTACCTGTACACTATACTGGTACGAGTAGAGCTATTGGGTCAGCATGGTGTAGTGGTTTGAATGTTGAATTGTTACTCTAGAAATCAAGCTCTGAATTCCTACTCAGCCATGAAAACCCACTGAGGGATCTTGAGCAAATCACGTTCGCTCAATCTTAGAAAAAGGCAACGGCAAATATCTGAACAAACCTTGCCAATAAAACCTTATGACGTGTTCACCTTAGGATCATCGTGAGTTGAAAATGACTTGAAGGCAAACAACAAGAAAAAAGTACACTACCCTGGGGTATTGATATAGCTAAAACCAAGCATTGAAATCATGTGACTTCCAGTTGTTTGACTAGAAGTACCAGCAATCTTAGCTAGCAACACAAATGGTGATAATGGCTAGGAGCTGCAATCTGGAGGGCCACTATTGTTCACTTCCTGGCAAAATCTGACAGTTTTACTGAAATGCTTTCTTTATATAACATGTTTCTGACATTCGGTCTTTTTTTTCTTCTTTTTTTGTGTGTGCTAATTTTGGTCAAGATTCTGCATTAGGAAATACACAGGTCTTATTTAGCTACATAGCTATGGATCTCATCAAACAGCTGCTAGGTTTTGTTTCCATTTGCTTAGGGATTGGAACCCCGTGGGAATCTCGCAGAGATCATCACATTATCTAAGTGAACTTCAAGTGGAACTCTTGGAACTGGAGCCATGGAACTGGAGCCAAGCAGCCATCTTCAGGAGTAGGGTGTTACCTGACTCCAAGCACCAGAAAGTGGGAAAAAGGCATTGTAAAACAGACTCTAAATCCAACTTGTAGTTCCAACTAGATTAGATTATAAATGCAATACATACTGCAGAATTCTAGCAGTTTGATGCCACTTTAACTACCATAGCACCATCCTGCAGAATCCTTGATTTGTGCTTTGTTGTGGCACCAGTGCTCTCTGACAGGAAAGGACAAATATGTCACAAAACTACAAATCCCAGAATTCCAGTAGCATTGAGCCATAGCAGCTGATGGGGTGTCAAACTGCTAGAATTCTACAGCCAACTGCTGAGTAGGAAATCACCACTTATCCAAACTGTAAATTACAAATGTGTAAATATCACTGTTTTAATGGATCTCATTTAGTAAGAATAAGAGGTTGACATTAGTCAAGAGATACCATCTAAAAAGCTCTCTAAACATGTGGATAAACATCTGTATCTGGGACCTGACTATTGCTCCGAATTGGCAGCAAGGAGAAGGACAATACATTACATAAATTGAAAATAATTGAAATAAATTGAAAATAAAATTAGGAATGAAAATTTTAAAACACAGGAAAACCACCTCAGGCCCATGTTTATTTT
This sequence comes from Anolis sagrei, assembly GCF_037176765.1. Taxonomy (NCBI): domain Eukaryota; kingdom Metazoa; phylum Chordata; class Lepidosauria; order Squamata; family Anolidae; genus Anolis; species Anolis sagrei. The sequence continues at coordinate 74,440,589 of NC_090024.1, forward strand.
CTCAAATGGTTTCTGGAACTGATAAATGTTTTACTCCAAGCAGCAGACATTTTGTTCATCAATGAACTAAATAAATTAAGCTGTAATCAAATTAGGGGTAGGGGAAAATTCATAATTATGATAGTAATGCCCAGAAACATGAACATAACATCTATTGCTCCTGTATCTTGGGACACTAGATCTTTTCCAACTGAAATGGACGTCATGCCCATTTCCATGATACATGCACTAAGTGTGTGACCTTATGCAATCTGTAACTAGAATATGAAGAGCAGCTATCGGAAGATTATGCGATCTTATTTTTTTTCAAGCACAACATGTCATGTCTGACATTAAGCCAGAGCTCTGGAGGATCATGCTTCATATGCCAGCTGGCACGGCTAGTCTGCATTGTTCTCCATCTGGATCTAGCAATTTTCTCCCTCTCCTCCTGACAATTTTCTCTACCTTATGTAATTTGCATAGGCTGGTGCAGAACTCATCAGAAGGCTTACTATCCACCAGCTTATTTCTGGGACTCTGAGTGGGATTTATGGCCCTATACTGACAGATTTGTTTATCTCTTAGAGAAAAGTTCTGTTAACATGATTTTTTAAAAAAATCAAAGCCAGGCAAACAACAAACAAGAAGTGGATTTTTCCCCCATGTGTTTTCCAGAGATGATTTCTCAGAACCTGGGAAATAGACTATGACTTCCATAATCTTTCAGTCAACATGGCCGGGGAATTCTAGCAGATGTAACAAAAAAGGAACCATTTCAAGCTCTGCATAATGTGAACTTAACCTAACTTCAGGAGTTGCTTTGAAAATAAATAGAAAAGAACTGATCTCTTCTACAAAAGAAGATGCACATTTTTTTCCTTGTCTCGGGTCTCAAGGTCACATTCTCCTAATAACAAACACAAGTGCAATTCTCCATAGGCTTGCACATATATTTTTGTTGTTGTGGAGGCTGATATTCCCATTTTTCCTCTGCAAAGATGAACCCACACGAACACACATTCCACTGAGAAGTGTCTTGATTATGTTCCCATAACCAGACATCACCCACAGAGATTTCCAGAGGTTTACGAGGATCTTGACAGAAGATCATCTCAAGGTGCTTCCAGATTGCATGCAAATGTGTGCCGAAGTGGGTTTAAAATACCCACTTTGGTGCACATTTAAGTCTCCAGCCATACCCCCAAAAGGGGCTTCCTGAGTGGGGTGGCTACCCAGGCACCAGAAATCCCCACAAAACTACTGGGATGGCACTCAGGCGCCCCCTCCCAAACCCACAAACTACCCTAAAAACACAGGGCACTTCCAGACAGCACAAATATGTGGGCAAAAATGGGTTAAAGGAACCAATTTCCGCCCAAATTGGACTCCTTACAGCCCACTCCAAATCCCAAAGGAAGGCCAAGGGGCATGTTTAGCATGTTTAGCCTGAAGAAGAGAAGGCTGAGAGGAGATATGATAGCCATGTATAAACATGTTTAGCCTGAAGAAGAGAAGGCTGAGAGGAGATATGATAGCCATGTATAAATATGTGAGAGGAAGCCACAGGGAGGAGGGAGCAAGCTTGTTTTCTGCTTCCTTGGAGACTAGGACGCGGAACAATGGCTTCAAACTACAAGAGAGGAGATTCCATCTGAACATTAGGAAGAACTTCCTGACTGTGAGAGCCGTTCAGCAGTGGAACTCTCTGCCTCGGAGTGTGGTGGAGGCTCCTTCTTTGGAAGCTTTTAAGCAGAGGCTGGATGGCCATTTGTCAGGGGTGATTTGAATGCAATATTCCTGCTTCTTGGCAGGGGGTTGGACTGGATGGCCCTTGAGGTCTCTTCCAACTCTTTGATTCTATGATTCTATGATTCTATGATTCTATGAAAGCGCTCCCCCCCCCCAATCTTCTGACGTATCACTGCTACATGCCAGGAGGACCCTAGGATCATCTTAATGGTTACCCAGAAAGTTTTTACAGGTTTTTAGAATAGCTTTTAGGGATTTGGGGGGGAGGGTAGGACCATCTCATAACTTTGGGCTCCAGGCACCCAAAAATTCAAGATGACAATAGGGACTCAACCCCGGGTGTTCCGCTTGGTCCTGGAAATACCTGAGGGCGAGTCCCAACAAGCCCAATAGCCCATGGGAGGGGAATGGTGCCTGAGGAGATGGGAGGGGAAATGAGGGATTTCTCCTCAGACATCATTTTGGCAAGGAAGTAGAACTTTGCAATCATGCCCCATTCTTGCCAGCCACTTAGAATCATAGGCTCATAGCCACAGATTTTAAAGGTGTGTTGTGTGTTGTGCTATTGTTAATGTTTATGCTATCTGTGTATGTGATTTATTTTAATTGCTTGTATTGTTGTTATTGCTTGTATTGATGTATTGTGGGCTTGGCCTCATGTAAGCCGCACTGAGTCCCTTGGGGAGATGGTAGCGGGGTATAAATAAAGTATTATTGTTGTTGTTGTTGTTGTTGTTGTTGTTGTTATTATTATTATTATTATTATTATTATTATTATTGGGTTGGAAGAGGCCTCATGGGCCATCCAGCCCAACCCCCTGCCAAGAAGCAGGAAAATTGCATTCAAAGCCTCCAAAGGGGGAGCCTCCATCACACTCCAGGGCAGAGAGTTCCACTGCTGAACAGCTCTCACAGTCAGGAAGTTCTTCCTAATGTTCAGATGGAATCGCCTTTCCTGTAGTTTGAAGCCATTGTTCCACATCCTAGTCTCCAGGGCAGCAGAAAACAAGCTTGCTCCCTCCTCCCTGTGACTTCCCCTCACATAGTTATACATGGCCATCGTGTCTCCTCTCAGCCTTCTCTTCTTCAGGCTAAACATGCCCAGCCCTTTAAGCTGCTCCTCATAGGACTTGTTCTCCAGACCTTTCATCCTCTGGGCACATTCCAGCTTGTCAACATCTCCCTTAAATTGTGGTGCCCTACTTTTAAGTAAGTTTTAGGGTGTAAATTTGGGGTTAGGGGATGGAATAGATAGGATAGAAAGGGGCCATGAGCATAAAAAGTTTAAGAAACTCTTGTCTAGACAATTTGCGAGTACCATGAAACCAGGTTTCACCATTTTTCTACTTTTATATTCAAGAAACATCAAGAGCGTTTTTTTCCAACAACAGGAAATAAATGTAATTCTTTTCTGTTGGTTGCCTAGGATATATTTGAAGTAGGTAGAACATAATTATCAGGTTGGAGTGCAGCCAAGTAATCATATTAACACCTTTCTGAGAATAGAAGTGTCATACTTATGTCTACACTATGCTGTATTTCAGGTCGTTTTTAAAAAAAATTAAAGACAGTAGCCTTTTCATCCCTGGTATTTAGCTTTAAACAAGATAGTTATAGTCAGGCATTAGCCTTTTACACTATTAACATATTTGTCTTTTGCATTAAAAGCAGAAGGCCAATCGGAAAGTGTTCCAACTTCACCATTGAAAAAGGACCAGATAATGTACCAGTGACTTGAGTATCTTATATGTACAAATAAATAGTGATAATATTCATGCATACACAGATTAGTATACAGAAACTCATGCAACAATCACAAACAATTCTCTAAAAATGTTTTATCCAGGAGTGTGAAAATCTATTTTTCTGAGATACAACTTTCTAGGAGTTATAGTAGTAGAAGAATTAAATTAAAAGTGTTAGGTGGTATACTTCTCATAACAGATAGCTTAAAAAAGAGAAAAATCATGAAATATTCAGATCAGTATTCTTACCCTTGGGTTTATTGAATGATAAACTACATTCACTATATTCATGGGTTTTCAGAGCCCAACCTGTAATGTAAAAATCTAAATAAAACATAAATTCACCCTTATGCATAAAAAGCTCAGGCACAGCAATCTTGCAAGCAGAATTTACTCTCATGGATTTATTTTACTCACAAGGCCCCCAGGTGAAGTTTAAAAATCCAAACATCATTCAGACTGCCTTTACTTACACAATTTAGTCACTATCCTCTGGACACATTCCAGCTTGTCAACATCTCCAAATACATATAGATCCAAGTACAAAAACAAGTTGCAAAAGTTAAACTGTCATGGGAACAAAAGTGCAGATATTTCTAAGAGTGTTTATAGAAGTATGTAGAAGAAAACCATTTGTAGAAGTCTCATGACCTACAGCAGGGATAGGTAGAATGCAAGAATCTGCATGTTCTTGGCCCGTAGTTCTCAGCATCCTTAGCCAACATGACGATTGCTGGGAGTTCCATCCCAGCAGCATCGTGAAGGCCAACATAAGATATGTATTAACACAGAATGAGAAGAACAAGATGCTGTGGATATGCAGTACGAATTTATAGATACTATCTGTATTTGCCTCCTTACCTTCCAAAAGGAATGATATAATGCTCACTGAGGAACCTAAACCTGCCAAGAGTCTTAAATCTCTAGTAGTCCTACTGCTGTTTCATGTCATTCTTATTAAATATTGCTTGCCTTGTTCAATGAAACTGTCAAGACAGAGAGATGAAAGGGGGGAATTCTGGTAAAAACAATCCTGATGAATATCCGAAGAGAACATCATTCTATCTGCTTTTTCAAGCCATAGTCTTAACTGGTACTGGTTCTGCAACACACTACCTCTCGAAAAACTGGGGAATTAAATACTAGCATTGTGCATATTTATGTGTACTTGTAGAGTCTCATGGGAATTGATAATAATATAAAAATAGTTTCTGGAATCAATCTATGCTGTCTTATATCAAAACCTCTTTGAAACTCAAGGGGAATTTGAAATACGTCTTCTTAGACTAAGGACCTCATCAAATTGAAGTCCAATTTGTGGGCAATAGTGAGGGGATTCAACAATACAGTGTGGCAATTCTGGTGGGCAGTGTGGGAACCCATGGCATCATGCCCCACATTCCCCTTACCCATCCATGGGGGAAGCATTGCCACCCAGCTTCCTCCCCCGCTCCCCCATACACACATTGTCCCATTTTTTCCTATGAGAACATGGGAAGCCTCCCGTGTTCTTTGTGAATCGTCCTAGGAAGTTTGGAGGATGCTGGAAGGACAAAGCTCTGCCAGAAGTAGCTGTGCATTGTCTGATGCCATATGGCAGGCTCCGTCCTCCCAGCGTCCTCCAAGCATCCTAGGATGCTAAAAATCTCTAATGTGATGAGGTCCTAAAACACCTAAAGCTGGCACAGGTAGTTTTTTTAAGCTATTGAAAAGTTCCTAAAAGCAGCAATAGAATGTATAAAACACTGGCTGGCAACTGCTGGCCAGAGCAGAGCGCAAGACCAAAAGGATGTTGTGATGTCTATCACTGGAACATCCACCCCTATCTTGATGTCCACTACTTCACAATCAGCTTTCTTATAAAAGGAAGTTTTGCTACATGCTTCTGCAAATTCTTCTGTGTACCCAAATTTATTTAGTAAGAATCATTCACAAATTTTAAAACTCCATGCCAACCTTAGATCTATTCCATGGAATGGATGGAAATCTGTGGAAATGGGAAGGAATTAGTAATTATATATGTAATTCTCGCCAACTGAAAAATAATAGTTGAGCTAAGCCAAAGGGCTATTGAAGACATCTGAACTGGTAACCTGAATTAGCCACAAGACTGCCATATGTTAATCCCTATTTTAAAGTAAATCCTTTATTTCTCTGGATTGATTTCCACTGCTCTGGTTAACTGAGGGCACTTCCAGACATGGTTTAAAGCCGGAAACTGGTTTTAAAACACCACTTTGATGTGAGTTTAAATTTACCCCCCCCCCCAAAAGCAGGCTTTCCCAGTGGGATGTCCCCATGCCATCCCAGTAACTACTGGGATGGCATGGGGCCACCTGAAAACCCTCCCAAGAAGCCCTTAAAAGAAGAAACAATCTACCCAGCTGCCATTAAGATACTCCCGGATTTCTCCTGGTGCATAGAAATGATGCACCAGGAGGTGGGGGGCAAGAAGGAAAATCACTCCTCCTCCTCCTCCCCCCCACCTCCTGGCACAACATTTCTACACACCAGGAAGACTCCAGGAGTACCATAATGGGAACAGGGTAAGTTATATCTTCTTTTAAGGGCTGTTTGGGCGGGGTTGGGGGGGGGATGACCTTGGTTTTCTAGGCCCATAGAACCTGAAAAACTGAGAGGGCTGTGTGGATTAGGATCATGTAAAGGCAGCAGGAGGGTGAAAAAAGATAATGACAAGAAATCTGCTTGTGTGCACATTCAGATATAATCCACATAATCTGCTTTTAACTGGATTAAGAGTCCACACTGCCAGATAATCCCATTCAAAACAGATAATCTGGATTTTATATGGCACTGTAAAGGGGGGGCCTAGGTACCTGATTCCAATTCCAAACCATTCTTTGTATCACAAAGAATGGTATGACATTGAACATGCAGTTAAACTGCATGATCATCTTTTAAGTTTTTGAAGCAGTAGATCAAGTAGGGAAGACACTCCCTTTCTCCATTTTGGAATGGGAATTCACAGGCCACCACTGAATTTTTGTGTAGATAGGATGGGGAGAAGAAAGCCATCTATAGAACTTTGAGACAATAAAGGAAAGACAGTAAGAAATAAACAAACCACAGATACAGATGGCTCTCTGGACACAGATTCAATCATCCACAACTTGAAAATATTAGGAAAAATCCAAAAAAATGCAAATCTTGTTTTTGCCATTTTATTACACTGAACATAGCGGGTAGGGCAGTTCTAGAACCAAACCCCAATTGATACCTGGGGCCCACCCAGCAGATAACAATGCTCCATTGCACTTTAGTTTATAACTAAACTACGAACCCACAGAATCTCTTCGTTCATCTGGAGAGGCCCTGCTCTCGCTCCCGCCCCCTTCACAGGTGCAATTGGTGGGGACGAGGGAGAGAGCCTTCTCTATGGTGCCCCCCCCCCCCAACTCTGGAACTCTCTACCTAAAGATATCAGACAAGCCCCCACTTTGGCAGTCTTTAAGAGGAGCTTGAAAACGTGGCTGTTCCAGTGTGCCTTCCCTGAATGAAGGAAATAATGCTCGATCTGACAAATGTCCTTCTATATGCCCTCTAAAGCACTTTATCTACCCATATCACTCTTTAAAACCCCAATGCCTAGACATACCCTGCTCTGTACATGCCCAGGGTTTTAAAATTTTAACCTACATCTGGCCCTGCCATAATGTTTTCAAATCTTTTGTGTGTTATTGCTTCTATGTTCAACTGTATTATTTATATTGTTTTATTTGCTTGCTTATTTGTTGATATATTGTTGTATTTGTATTTGATGGGCTTGGCCTCATGTAAGCCGTCCCGAGTCCCTTCGGGGAGGTGGTGGCGAGGTATAAATAAATAAATAAATAAATAAATAAATAATTATAATAACTTCTGATTAGGTTTTGTACAGTATTGTCAATCTTATTTGGAAAAAGGAAGGAGCAAGAAAAATTAGTAGTCACAATATTTTTTGTTGTCCTTTAGGAGACTACAAACTTCCTTGGTAATCTTCTGTTCTCTGTCCCTTTGGTTAAGACTGAGGTCATCTTGCTCAGCACTGCATTTGTCATACTAGTGATTCTGCAAAGGATATAGAACTGAGTAGAGACACATTCACCATCTCTGCATCTGGTACTCAGAAATATACGACTGCTAAACAAAAAAGAAGCCCTTCAACCATTAGGGATTAATAACCATTGATAGACTTCAAAAAAAGAGCATCTAAGAGCTGAGCAATACGTCTGGTGATGAATTTTATGGTAATTATCCACATCACGAAAGAAGTACTTCCTTTATCTTGAAGTAATGACAAGTAGTTTAATTGGCTTTAGTATTGTACTGGAGAAAATAGTTCACTAGTCATAAATTTCAATGTGTGATCTTTTATAAACCTCTGCCACCTCAATAATAATTTGTTCCAGGAACTACTTTTTTGTTCTACAATTCTCAGAATCTTTCAGATTGGGTGTTCACTGACCATGATGCTTGGAAAATTCTGGAAATTGAAGTTCAAAAGATAGTATCTACAAACTCTTGTAGTTTCTCTCCTGAATACAAAGGTTACTGATAGCTGATTAATAATCAAATAATTTGATTTTCTTCTTCTATGACAAGTGATACTTTTTCTATGTTTTTGGCTACCACTTGAAGGCATTACCATGACTTACCATTCAACTGCATTATAATGCAGTCTCAAATTGTGTACTATGGTAATAGAGCTCCAGTATTAGGTTTACCTAACAGACTAAATGGTATGAGATTCAACACAAAAGGAAATAATACTTCAGAATCAAGTTATGGACCTTTTCACACAGGGCATTTTTGTCCCGTTTTGCCACTTTTATGCACGACTTGGAAGGGCCTGCTGTGTGCCATCACATGATGCTCAGTAGGCCCACTTACATTCTTCCTGAAGTGGGGTGGAAGCACCCAAAGGTGCATCCTCCACCACTATGGGGAAGAAAGTGTTGTTTGAGTAGCTCTGATGGAAAGGAGGAGGGAGGCATGTGGGATGCCACAAGCTGCCTTGCATGCCTTTCCTTTAGCAGCACAACAGCATGGCCCAAAAGTGTCATGTGAAGAGGTGGTAAGTCACTTGATTTGGAATATTAATTGAGGACAAAACTCCCTAATACCTAGTAATCAAGTTAGTGAAATGTTAACTCCAATAAGTTCTATCAGATGTAACTCAAGAAACCACCTTCTCAATTACTGGGCAAAGAGGACTGAACGTGCCATTATGTCTTGGTTGTGATCCTCCATTAAAGGTGGAATCAGGTGTCAAACAGGGATGTGTTATTGACCCAACTTTATTTTCCATCTTCATTGTTATAATACCTCATCTTGTTGATGGGAAGCTCCCACCGGAGTGGAAATCATCTATCGGACAGATGGCTAGCTATTTAACCTCAGCAGACTGAAAGCCAAAACCAAGGTCACAACAACATCTGTTATAGAACTCCAATATGCTGATGATAATGTCATCTGTGTGCATTCAGAAGACCTGCAAGCCACTCTAAACACCTTTGCAGAAGCATACGAGAAGCTCAGCTTCTCATTTAACATCGAGAAAACCAAAGTGCTCTTCCAGCAGTCATCAGGCAATCCCTCTCCAATGGCAGAAATACAGCTTTATGGTGTAACATTAGAAAACGTTGACCATTTCTGCAAATTCGGCAGCCACCTCTCCACAAAAGTTAACATTGACACTGAAATACAACGCTGCCTGAGCTCTGTGAGTGCAGCATTTTTCTGAATGAAGGAGAGAGTGTTTGAGGACTGGGACATCCACAGGGAAACCAAGGTGCTTGTTTATAAAGCCACTGTCCTCCTAACCGTGCTATAAGCCCGTTAAACGTGGACTGTCTACAGACGTCATATGCAACTCCTGGAACGATTCCATCAGGACTGCTTCCGAAAAAATCCTGCAAATCTCTTGGGAAGACAGGCGGACAAATGCCAGTGTGCTGGAAGAAGCAAATACCACCAGCATTGAAGCAATGCTCCGCCGCCATCAACCCCACCGGACTGGCCACATTGTCTGAATGCCTGATCACCATCTCCCAAAGCAGCTACTCTACTCTGAACTCAAGAATGGGAAACGTAATGTTGGTGGACAGGAAAAGAGATTTAAAGATGGGCTTAAAGCCAACCTTAAAAATTGTGGCATAGACACCGAGAAGTGGGAAGCCCTGGCCCTTGAGTGCTCTAACTGGAGGTCAGATGTGACCAGCAGTGCTGTGAAATTCGAAGAGGCATGAACAGAGGGCGAAAGAAAGAAATGTTCCAAGAGGAAGGCACATAAAGCCAACCCTGACCAGGACAGCCTTCCACCTGGAAACTGGTATCCTCACTGCGGGAGAAGATGCGGATCAAGAATAGGGCTCCACATACACCTACGGACCCACCGCCAAGTCATCACATCCAGAAGACAATAATCCTCGAGCTACAAGGGATCGCCTAAGTAAGTAAGTAAGTAAAGGTCCTCCATAGAAATCTGATTGCGCATTGAAGGAACTAAATGCAGGATCAGACAAATCCAATGCAGCATGACACTTCGTAAATACTATGGCTGCTTGTTTGTAGTTTTGTAGGTGAAAAGCAGAATCTCAAAAGAAAGAAAATACATTTACAAAGCACACTAGAAGTCTTTGTTAAAAACCAAGCAACAGATTTGGAATTATCTCATCTTAAAGTTGGTACAGACATCTGAATACTTTAGACCTACTACACATGAAGGCTTTTCCTTCTAGTTATAATCTACAGGCTCTTTATTTAACTAAGCAGTCTGCTGTTTGGCATCAGGGTAATTTCATTGTCAATGTGACCAGACATTTTAATTTACATTAATAGAAGACACATGCTAAAAGTAATAAGCAGGCACATGTTACCGTTAAATTTAATTGAAGATGGAATAGATTCACTTATATCTTTTCTTCAGCCCACGCTCAAAAGAAAGATTTTTATTAAGCAGATGGGCTCATAGTATCAGAGTTTGAAAAACCTCAGTGAAGGAGGCTAAACCTGAATTTCCATTAAAATAACAGTTCTATTCTGCGTGACTGTCATGCCTCCATCCTAATGAATAATGTAATTTGTACTTTAGTGAAAGGTTATGGAGTTCAGTGCCAAAGTGCTCTAGTGCATGGCACTAAACAGTTTCCAAAATGCCCCATGGAAAAGGATTGAAATGTACATCAGTGTGCCTTAGGAGCTGTAGTTCAAAGCAGTATACCCAGACTACATCCACACTGCAGACTGATAGCAACTTGACACCACATTAAATGTCACAGATAAGTAAAATGGGATTCTGGAATTTGTAGTTTTGTGCAATATTTGTCCTTCTCTGTCAGAAAGTTTTGGTGACACACCAATCTATACATCCCAGGATTCCATAAACTGGAGCCATGGTGGCTAAAGTATTGTCTAAGTGTTATCTAACTGCTATAAGTGTGAAGTGTATATAGTGTCTCAGGGACTTTATCCCAACCACAACCACCCCATTTTAAAACAGTTATAATCCATAAAGGCGATGGAGCCCATCCCACGATGCAGGGGGGCTTCCTGTCTCTGCCTGTCACATACCGTAATGTAAACAGTCTCACAAAAGGGAGGGGGGAGAAGATGATTTGAGATCATCTCAGGAGCTTATGATCTGTGATATTCAATTTCTAAAGTACCAAAAACATGTGGGATAGGAGCTGTCCGAATCGGCTGCATTGAATCGAATAGTATACGGCAAATGGGCTGTCCTGTGGGTGATTTCCTAATCAGCAGTGAGTCCCCGGTACTCAGCTATAATGCGGTCGTTTGATCATTTTTAGTAAAAAATATCGCAAATTTGTTAGATTGATATTTTTCTTTGCCTTTAATGATGTTGAAGTTCAACACATTTTTTAAAGGATAAGGATGAAAATGTATAGTAACGGATAAACCAGAAAATTCAGACAATATATGATAAGTTATGAATACAGAACATAATTATTTTCAAAGCTACAGGACTAAATGCCACACAAGGGAAAAGGTCCTTAGAACTCCCTAAGGGAGAACTCTAAATACATCATTGAACCACATATGCCAGGATTACTTTAAGAAGGAGCTATGGTATCAAACCGATATTACTCTGTAGTGCAGATACCCCTTTCAAAAATTTCTCTTAAACAATGATTTCATAGAAACAAGGGTTACAGAAAATCTAGAATATATTCTTGAACATAAATGATAAAAAATATGAATGGCGGGTTTTGATTCATGTACCACAAGTGGAAGTCCTGTTCAGTCTTGAGGTGCCTAAGGTTTCTGCTGCTAGACTTAGGCCCCTTCCACACAGCTGTATAAAATCCTACAGTATCTGCTTTGAACTGGATTATATGGCATTTTTGTGTCAGCAGCAACTTGAGAAACTGCTAGTTGCTTCTGATGTGACAGAATTGGCGATGACGTTGCCCAGGGGACGCCTGGATGTTTTGATGCTTTACCACCCTTTGTGGGACCCTTCTCTCCTGTCCCCACATGGGGAGCTGGAGGTGACAGAGGGAGCTCAACCTGCCCTCCCTGGATTCAAACTGCTGACCTGTCAGCCAGCAGTCCTGCTGGCATAAGGGTTTAAACCACTGAGCCACCAGGGGCTCAGATAAACCAGTTCAAAGCAGATATTGTGGATATCGGCTTTGATATTCTGAGTTATATGGCTTTGTGGAAGGGCCCTTGAAAACTCAAGGAGCAGAATCACAAAATGGTGAAAGCTGGTGGTATTTATTTCATAATCTCTGCAAGTGCAGAAGGCCAGGCTCTAATTATATATATGGCCTGTCAATACCAGGTCGAACCACTGAATAGAATGAAGTAATTTGGGATATCACAGGGAAACAAAATTTTAACTGAGTACTAATTGTTGTATTTTTTTTACCAGTGGGAAAAAGAGTATGGGATTTTTCTTACCCAGTTGCCAAATAACCAGACTGGCCTTGGGTACTATGTACTTTGACCTAAGAGACTGCTATTTGCTGCTATGTCTTGGGAAACAGAATATATGGTGTCATTCGAGGTAGCGGCATTTATGTGTCACAGAAAAATAGATGATCCATCCCACCTTTACTCTCATTGGCCTCTTGATTTTTATATTATTCTCCATTCTATTTTTAGTACTAACTGCAACATCCAATTTAGAGAATGAGCAGGGATATGGATTATATCCTGATTGACAGAAAGGTTGTTTGTATTCAAATGAACACATCAAAAATAAATTTATTTATCTTTATTTATACCCCTTCTTTTCTCCCCGTGGGCATTCAAAGCGGCTCACACTCCACACTAGGGAAGTTTAAAAGGTGAAATACAAAAGTTAAAAAAGTAATTTAAAAAGCAACTAAACATTGTGGTAAATGTAGTAAAAACAAAATTAAATACAGTAAATATACTAAAATGGCATTTAAAACTCAAATTGACTCCATTCCCCTGGCCTGGGTTACGAATTTCTTGGTAAACGGTTACATAGTAACCCTTGTACAAGATAACAGGCCAGCGTTCAGTTTATTAACAGCCTCCAGAAAGGACCAACTTCCCATGCCAGAAATGTTTTCTTTTCTGTCAGAAAGTGCTGCTCAGTGAAAACTCAAAGATTGATACCTTTCCAACAAAATGAAAGACAGGAATTGATTCTGAATCTGTTTAGATTTGAGACTCCTTCTCATTAGATATGTTTGTTAAAGTTTGCTGAAGTCTTGGCATGCCTCTGGCCCAAAGCAAATTTATGTTGCTTGGTCGTGAACATGGGAGGCAGAGGCTTCAAGGGGCATATGCAGAATTATCCATTTATGATGCAAGAGAGAGAGAAAAAAAGAAGGATGGGGAAGGAAGATGATTCAGTGTATGGCCAGAGTGCTCACATGCCAAACAAAAGCGAGGAACTGAAGAGAAATCTGTGCCACACAAAGTAGATCTATTTTTGAACACGGGAAACTGCTTTGTTGGTTCATCCAACCCAATATTCTCTGTTCTGATTCGCTGAAGATATCCAGGTTTTCAAAGGGGTTTCTTGCCTTTGCCTAGTTGGAGAGCTCTGGTATTATCTGGTAGACTTAGCTTCTGAAATGTATGTATGTAAGTATGTATGTATTTATTTCAGAAGCTAAGCAGGGTTAGACCTGTTTAATAATGGCAAAATATCATCCTATCTGAAATGAAATGATGGCAAAATATCATAATATCTGATACAAACAAGTTCAGATATGACGGTATTTTGATGCAGGAGCAAATGTTATACAATGGACCCTGATATCCACTGGGTTTTGGCAATGGATACCAAAATCCATGATTGCTTAGGTCCCATTATATACAATGGAATAGTAAAATGACACCCCTTCTATGAAATGGCAAACGCAGTGTTTTCAAAAAATCAAGACATGGATGGATAATCCCTGGATATGGAGAGCAGACTGTGATCCTTTTAGCTCTCTATGTGCACTTCCAGACAGCACAAAAATCCAGGTTTTAAATGGGGGTTTAAAAATCACAGGACCTGACTACAGGTTACCACACAGACCTGTCAATCCTGAGATTGGGTTGCCCGCCATTTTCACAGGCTTCCTAATTCTCATTTGGGATATGCCAGACTATCTTTTTAATTTCTCTCTTATTATCATGAAAATAAGATTGTGATCATATACATACACCATGTTTGTCAGATCACCATTCAGAGCTGATGTGGAGAAGCTAGTATCAAAAGTGTACTTCAGTGATAAAGGCTGAAGGTTGTCTTGTTCTTTCCAAGATAATCCAAAGTGCCTATGGATTAGGTACCCAAAAGGATACAGATCTAGTCTAATAAAAGACTGTCTTTCTTCTTTTTTTTAATGTCAGGAGCAACTGCTTGAGTAACTGCTGTCTGCAAGGACATTGCCCAGGGGATGCCCAGATATTTTACCATCCTATGTTAGGCTTCTCTCATGTCCCCGCATGAGAAGTTGGATGGGAGCTCACCCCACTCCCCGGATTCGAACCGCCGACCTTTCAATCAGCAGTCCTGCCAGTACAAGGATATAACCTGGTTATTTAAAGCATTCATGAAAGGGGGTCTCTGCATGGGACGTCCACAGAAAGTAGTATTCATTATCTTCTTTTATGATAATATGATCACTCAAATTTACTGGTAGATATCTCAGATATTTCAGTGAAATAAAAGCCAGAATACCTTTAAAATCATGCCAGGCAGACGTTTAGTTTTGCATTTCTCCTTTTTCTTCATCCACAAAGAACACACCCAATACAAGCTAGCAAACAGCCATGTTAAGAACACTTTCCCTCAGGCAAATATATTGCAAGCTGTTACATATCCATAGACCTCTATTCAAAAAGCCAAGTGTTTTACTCCCACAAATATGAGAGTATAAGATATGATCTAATCTTTAAAAGCAAACACGGGAGAACAGGTGTGTGTCATTTTGCTTGTATATGGGAAAATGCATGGTAGGACACTCCAAGAGACACATCAGAGACTTTTTTTCTTATTTTGCTTTCCTTTCAATATGCAGTGATTCCTAAGTACAGTTATTATACAAATGTGCACAATGTGGAGAGCATAGCATTCATTAAGCTGCCAAATTAAACAAAGGAGCAGCAGTGGCAACAACAATCAAAATGTCAATTAATCTTGGCAGTGGTGACAACATGTGGAGGGACACAAATGTGCTGTCTATCACTTTGAAAGAAGCAGAAGGTGAAGCATAATTAAAAATGGGCAAGGTGAGTCAGCATGGTGCGGTGGTATTAGTGCTGGACTTTGACTCTGGAGACCAGGGTTCAACCCCAATCCCCGCTCAGCCATGAAAAAAAAACCCACCGGGGCCCCTTCTACACTGTCATAAAATCTAGATTAGAAAAGCAGATAATCCATTTTATCACTTTCAACTGGATTATATGAGTCTACAGAGCCAACAACAAGAAACCGATGTACTCTGATTTCAAGGTAGTTACTTATCAGTTTTCTGCATTTCATAGCTCCATAAAGCTTTTCAAGGACACTGTCTCCCAGGAACAACTTCTCTTATATTATGTCAGGATTCCTAAGAAAACTCACTCAAAAAGACATTTTTCAGTATATAATACATACAATGATATTGCTTTTCATGTGTGACCATTACTCATACTTGTATTTGGGTGTGAGTTCCAGGCTAAGACATTATGAAAAGGTATAGAAATGTAGAAAACTGAATCAACTCCTGACAATGATGTATGATGAATTTTGTCAAGTTTGTTTATGGGAGGAAAATGCTGTAAGGTAAAGGAACCCGTCTAATGGGTATCCAGTTCTCACTCACTTGCTAACTACTTGAGAATACCTTTCTCTATTTTCCCCCCATGAAAATATAATGAAAACTTGTTTCTTCTTTGGGTCTTGTCTCAGTCAAGCCCTCTTCAGTCTTGCATATCTGCACATACACATAACTTTTGTCCACAATAACCTCTTCTCATCTGTTATTCTCCTATTCCCTCTCTCTTTCTGCTTCTCTGGCATGTTTCCTTTCCTTCCTCACATACTTATTAAAATATCCATCCTTGCCTCGCACACCCTAAATCTAAATTTAGACAGCTTCTTGGGTCAGAAGTCTGTTTTCTTGTTATTCAGTTAAGCATAGCAGCTTATCATCATCTTTACCAATAAAGGACTTAGCAGGTCCAGTACTGATCAGATTATAAAGGAATGGGGTCATCCCAGAATGGAGTATTGGGGAGTGTGTGTGTACGGTATAAAAAGGATACTTGATTGCAAAAGGGAAAAGAAAAACATGTTGTTGGCTCCAAATAGCAAAAATAGCCTGTCTAATCTACACATTTCCAGATATCTGCAGCTGTTCGAAATCTCTTGTCTTCCGTATATTGTGGGAAAATGCACAGTAATCTAAGAATCCAGAGGTTGTAAATTAACAACATATGTAACTCTCTGCTTAAGCACCAGTTCAATGCATTTTAGGGTCTATGTAAAAAGGTACATTTAAAAAAAAAGGAGTATGGGGGAGTTAGCTTGTTTGGTCCTCTAACAATTCATATTATCTTTGAGGAAAGCTTATGGTTAGGAAACCAGAATCATTCCTTGCTTGGTGCTAAAGAGAAAGAAGAACACTATTTTCATTTCCCACTCTTATTTCCCACTTTATTTAGCTCTGATCTAAATAAAGTGATCTCAGGACAAGTGTTAATTCATCTTGAGATTTTAATTTCTTCTACAATGCAAGGAGCAACAGAAAACAACGTTGTGCCCATGAAGCAGAGTGTGACTGTTGTATTTTGCTTGTTAGCCCACAAAGCCCCAAAGCTTAAACTGAACCAAACAAAAGGCCAATACATATTTGGCCAAGAAAATCAACAGTTCCATTAGCTAACTCAGCTACTGACCTGAATACAAAAAATATGCAATAGATGCCAAAAATGGAAGGGACTGAAAGATGAAATATTGGACCTCTATGATACAAGCATGAGCAGAAATGTAACTAAAAACCCTTACAATGTTTATATCTGTAGATCAGATGTGTTGTATTTAAACATTGTGAATTAGGCTACAATCCTACATTCACTTCTCTGGCAATGTCTCCTATTGAACTCTATGGGATCATGTCTAATTACTTTTGGATTTCATGATTAACTGTGTACTATTTTATTAAGCACAGTTTAGTCACTAGACATGCCCTATCTGCCTTGTACAAGGCAAAATCTTGCTAAAGGCCTATGCTAAGAACCTTTCTGTCGATAGACATGTTTCATTATCAGCTTCTCTATGAATCTAACAGTCAAAGTCAACAAATGAAAATAACATATCATTGTACATGAAATCATCTGAACTATTTGATCCAAGGAGTGCTCTCTAGAAAAATGATTTCAAGGAAATTCCTACCGCTACAGTTTGTAAACAGGATCACTGAATTTTATTTTGTGAAGAACTTTTACAGGCACAAAAGAATCTAATACTCTGTACCCTTCTGAACCATACAATATCTAATTCAAAGTAGGGTGGAAATAATCAGTGTTGAAATGGCAATATTAATTTTTCAGGAATAACATTTTAATGAGCTCAATTTTTCAATGAGTTTTCTTGCCCAAATAAATATCATTCCAAGTGAGAATTGGTCTTATTGACAACTTGAAAAAACACAACATAAGCTGTCAGTTCCCTGGGAGCAATTGCAGCAAAAAGAAAAATGGGTTCCCCTAAAACTGTGGAGACCAAAATCCACTGATAGTGGTGATTATTTTGATCCTACACTCGCCACAGAATAAAACTCCTTGCAGAGTACACCTCTCAACAAAGAATAGTTGTGAGTATTATATTATCTTTGTTTCACAGATTGTATATTTCTCTATGTATGGTTTATAATTCTTGCTACAATGTACCTTTAGCCACTATCTATGTCCCCTTAGGATCCACCCCACCAGAAGACTGTTGGTGAATTTCTCACCTTAAAAGTTGAGCTTGTTTTTGATAATTTGAGTAAGTAGATTGTCTGTATAAATTCTTACAAACTTGTTATAACAAATTGTCCAATAGTAATTGTGTTATTCATGATATGTGTTATTTGTAGACCCAACCGCCTGACGAAGACTCTTGTGAGTCGAAACCGGTAGCAGGTTGGAGTCAATTCATGTAACTACTGGAGTCTACTCACATGTAATAAAGAAAGGACATTTTCTCAAATGAAGACTTTGCTTTATACTTCAAGAGAAGAAGCAATTGTTTCTACTTATGTGTATGTGGCAGTTTTTGATATGTGTATTTGTAATATATACATTGAGTTAATTTAGTTATTTTCATATCACCACTATCAGTGGATTTTGGTCTCCACAGCAATTGCAGCAAAGCCCTTCTGGCCACTAGCCTCTTACTAAGACTAAATGGGATAAACAGACTATAATTCTTATGCTCCAACAAGCAGCTTCTGTCAACAGAAAATAACATAGATCTGAAAGCCACTAAGTCTGTGAATTAACATCATGACCTTATTTCTATTACATTTTAGGAAACAGCTGGCCCCAGGCGATGGGAGAAGAAATGGATGGTGCAAGGTAGAGAGGGCCTCGATGGCACAATGGATTAAACCCTTGTGCTGCTGAACTGCTGACCTGAAGGTTGGGATTTCAGGACAGGGTGAGCTCCCGCTGTTAGCCCAGCTCCTGCCAACCTAGCAGTTCGAAAACATGAAATGTGAGTAAATCAATAGGTACCACTTTAGTGGGAAAGTCATAAAATGCTCCAAGCAGTCATACCGGTCACATGGTCAGGAGGTGATGGCGCAGGCTCCTCAGCTTGGAAATGGAGAACAGAATCTCTGCAGAACCAGAGATGAGCATCGGTCTCGGAAATGAACTGAAAAGCCTCTGCCTCTGTTTGTGTGTCTCACTGTATTGTAACAAGACATGGAATGTTTGTTGGTATCTGTTTACACTATATTCTGCTCTGAGTCCCCACAAGGAGAATGGTGGAATATAAGTATTGTTGTTGTTACCTTTTGCCTAGGGGTACTAGTTACAACTCAATTTCTCAATACCATCTATTTTAAATAACCTCTTATTGGAATCAAGAAGAACTTTCATTCCTAACAAAAAAAAAAACCATACAAAAATCATTCAAAAAAGCATACACAAAATCCATGATGGCATGGATTTATGGCAAAATGTTTGTTTTTCCCTCCTATGGTTCCCATTTGAAATTGACTCTTCTATATTAGCTATTCATTTCTAAACACACACACCATGTGTACATCTAGTTTGGCTCTGAACGGTAGGAAGGAACAAATACTCAGGGATCAACTGAAAGCACGACTACATGTTTAGCAACATAGTATCAGATGCTGTAAGCTCTATTCAGAGGAAGTTCGTGGAAATCCTGTGAGAAGGTCACAAAAAATCAGAGTAAGCTTGAAAGATAGCAACAACAGAATACAGAAAAGGGAATATCACCCCATTATCCCAAGGTGACAGATCCATTTCAGAACCCTTAGTGTAATATGAGTTTTACTTAATATCTGGACCGTTTGCCCTCACCCCCAGCCAACATGTTGCTCAAAGCCAAAAATTCTATCTGATTGACATTCAGAATATTCCCCAACACTACTGCTGTGACTGCCCTGTGGAGGAAAGAGTAGCTGAAGGGAAGACTCACATGTTGGGGCATAGTCCGCCTGCACTGAGCTGAAAGCAGCTGTCTTTCCAGGTGCCAAATCCAGTAGGAAGACTGGCTGTGCAGTCACGCACCTCAATCTGCTAAAAAAAGGAATCTATCTCCCTTCTCTGCAGAGAAAAGCAACTGAAGCCTGGCTCTATTATGCTCCCCAGATAAAGGGATAACCCCCTTTCTCTGAGTAGAGAAGTGATTGAAATCTGCCTGCATTTATCTTCCCTAAGACAGGAGTCAATCTTCTTTCTCAGTAGACAGAAATATAGCTGGGCTTTGGCAACCTCTTTCTATCAAGATCCCATTTTCAGAAGACAGAAGAACAACTGGACTTTCATCACTTCTTTCAGCAAAGGATGGATACAACCCCCTTTGTGGCAGAGGAAGACAGATAACTTTGCACAGCTGGGCTTCCCATCAGATTTGGTATTCTGGAAAGGAGGATGCTTTCAGGAGTCATCACTGGCAGCCTGATTCCCTGGTGGCCTCACCACTGTCCACAAAGGAGATTTTCACAAAGAACTAAAACCATGTAACATGAATTCATGAGATATGCTGGCATACTGTAATTCTATTTCTCCTACCTTTCTTGGAAAGCTGCTTCAGCTATTAGAGCTTTGAAACCCACAGCAAAAGATGCGGCGCTTTACTTCTGTATGGCAGATCTGTAGCAGCATATTACAGTCTTCACAGCAATGCCTAGAGAAACAATATCTCCTCACGTGTGCTCATCTTCTCCGCTGTAATTTTGGCAAGCCATTGCCATTTTTACTCATACTGGCAGCAGACATCATTAGAGGTGTACTATGTTGGTGTTAGTCATTAATGTTAACTCAAAAGATATGCATGTCATTGGAACACTGTTTCAAAGAGGAGATCCATGTAGTAAACAATCTCCAGCCCAGCAAAAAGGTATCAGTACAGACAAGCTTCAGTGCTAATTTTCTCTTCATGACTTCCCTATCACTCATTCAAGCATTGTTCAAGTACTTGAAAGATAACAATTAAGACTCCTCTTTAACACAGATGTCGTAGGACTCATGACTCCTAAGAGCTGTGATGGGGCATTCATTCATCACTAGTAATCATTATTCACTGCCTTGAGGCTACTTCAGAATTCAAGCTGAAGTGGTCACTTGTGTGTCTGTGTGTGTGTGACTCACACACACACACACACGTGTGTGTGACAGTCACTCATGCAGACTGTGTGTGTGAGACAGTCATTAATGCAGCAATGCCAATCAATATATCATACAGGCAACAAGTATGCTCTGTTACCTCATAGTCCTCTGTGAGTCACAATACTTCTCTAAGACCTGCTGCAGGTATATTATTCAGGTGGCTGGTGATGCCTTAATGTTGCATGGATTACTGTTATTGCATCTTTCCTTTTTTTCAGCGCACATCTAAATGGAAACTTAACCTCAAAGTGTGTGTGTGTGGGGGGGGGGGGGGGGATCAGCACCATGGTGTTTACATGACCTTGAGATTCCCTAGCAAACCTGTCCTTTGGGCCCATGTAAACAGTTGGATTAGTTCAAAGATGAACTGGCTACCACTATTTACATAACCATTGTATATTCCCCAGGCTCAGGCGGGCCATGGACGCAGGACGGCACTTATTGTTCCCCTCCTGTTCTCATTGTAGTGGCAACCAGCAGGTACAAAATGGTTGGTGGCTCTCATTCATCACCTGGAGTGATGGAGGTCAGGGTGCAAAGGTGATCAGAGAAGGGAAATAAGGAAAAAGGGAGGCAATTTCTCCACCACCACCTCTCCACTCCCCTGTGTCACTCTGGCACCTCTGTCAATGTCACTCCAGGTGAAGAGTGATGGCCACCAGCCATTCTGCACCTGGTGGTCGCCACTACAGTGAGAGCAGGAAAGAGAAGGCAAGGGTGGCTGATCAGCCCTGTGACTCTCTGTCTGTGGAGAATTAGGGATTCAAGCAGTTAAAAATACACAGCTTAAAACAACCACACACAAGAAATTAAAAATGCAATTAGGTTACCTCAGAATTAAAACCTGTTAAAAAAACATAAGCCATTAAAAATAAAGAATACACTATGAAATGCCGTACATTACAAAAGCTCATTCTCCCTAAACAGTTACTCTTGCCAAAACCATATCTTCACTAGCTTGCAGGAACACAGTAAGGAGGATGCCAAACCAGTCCCTCTAAAATGGTATCCCAGAGCCTGAGAACAACCTGTCCTGTATTCTCACCAGATGTACCTGTGAGGGCTGTTGTTGTTATGTGCCTTCAGGTCTTTTTTTGGCTTCTGGCAACATTACGGAGGCCATGATGCTAAAAAGGCACTCTAAACCCCATCTGCCTGGCAGCAAAGTCCTAGTCAGGTTTCCTAAATCAATAAAATGTACAATTTCTCCCATTACCATTCTTTATATAGAAGCCTTTTATATTCTAGCTATGAGCAGGAAAGTAGATGTGTATCTGGACCATAAGAGGTCAACTGGAACTGCTTAAAAAGTTGTTAGCCTTGAGACTGTTTCAAATACACCCCCAGCAGCATGGAGGCTGCTTCAAACTCAATGCTCATAGCATCTGCTTATTGGAGTAATTTGCCCTCAGTCACAAACTGTGGAGAAAAAGCTTTCCATCACTACAGTAGCAAGTCTTTGCTGCTTAACAACACTGACTGGTAGAAGAGATGCTGACGATTTCCAGGGATGTTATCACAAGGCTTTGTCCATCTCATGGGTGGGGAGGATAGAGAATTAACCTGGGTTTCATAACACACAACCACAGAGCTATGTTTGAATCCAAGGGTGCTTCCAGACAGCACTAAATCACGGGTTTTAAATGGGCAAAAAATCTCAGGAGTTCAGAAGAGGTCCACATGCAGAGCTGTTGGTCCCAGGATTTCTGCCTCTGTTGTCCAGACTTTATGTTTTGTTGTGAGATTTAGAGGCTCCCAAGATGGTTACCATGGGATTTCTGCTGAAAACTTTGGCAGTTTTTTTAAACCCTCAAGATACGGATATATGGATATGCGGAGATCCGGATATGCAAAACACTGCAAAAGTTCAGTTCTTTGTCCTGGCCAAGGAAATTGTGCCCTTCACATGTTTCATAAGTATCTCCACACAAAGTTTACAGGGTAGGACCACGTCTGCCCAAGTCAGCACTGCACAATCAAACAGGAAAACACACTTTCAAGCCAGGAACAGAACTTTGTTATTATTGACACTTTTTAGAGCCTGGCTGCCTGGCCATCTGTCCAAACAGATTTGGTTTTGTGCTTGTGGCATCAAAGAGGGTGCTGTTCCTGGTTTATATATGATTGTTCCTGATTGCTCATCTTGTGAAAAGATATACAACATTGACTAGGGGGCCACCACTTTGTCCTGGCACAAAACGTTTTTGCCTTCTACCCAAGTGTCACCTTCTTTTTAGGAACTATCCAATCAAGAACAAACATCTAAAACCCGAGAACAAACCCAGATAAAAATCCTGTGATTTCCGATTGCATGGACATGCAGACATGTGAAATCCACATATTTGGCTCAAAACCATGGTATTCCCATACTTGGAAATCTCATGTCTTTTGCCTTTTGCAGTGATTGCTTCTGCATTTACAGGGAAAGGTGTCCAGCCACCCTCCTATTTGCTGCGGAAACTCCTGGGATAAAGATATTGTCTGGACGGGCCCCAAATTGCAGATTAACAATTTGGCTTCAGAACTGTTGTTGCTGTGTGCTTTAAAGTCATTTCTGATTACACTGTTATGTTTCTAGAAGCAAAAGTAGATACATTAAATCTTATAGGTTTACCTTACAACCTTGTGATCTTCCAGAGAGACAAACAGATAACCAATTTTAATGGCTACATGATTAAAATGATCTACAACAGTGCTACTCAAAGTGGTGGTCCCTGAACAGGTCCATGTGACATTGGCTTCTGATCTGTGTAGAGTTTCTAGGACCTCTTCAATACAGTTGAATATAATCCCACGTTATCTGCTTTGAACTGGAATATGTGGCAGTGTGGACTCAGGGCCCTTCCACACAGAAAATCCCACAATATCTGCTTTGAACTTACCTATCTGAGTCCACACTGCCATATATCCCACTTCAAAGCAGATATTGAGGGATTTTCTGCCTTGATAATCTGGATTATATGACTGTGGGCCCTTTCACACAGCCATATATCCTAGAATATCAAGGCGGGAAATCTCACATTATCTGAGTGTGGACTCGGATAACCTAGTTCAAAGCAGATATTGTGGGATTTTCTGACTTGATATTCTGGGATATAGGGCTGTGTGGAAGGGTCGTAGGGAAGAAAAAATTGTATCCCACAAGGACAAATATCATACAGGTGTATCATACGGGGGTGGGGAGGGGCACAACACCAATTCTTCATATTGATAACCTAAGAAGAGCTGATCCACAACTTTTTATAGCTTCCGCAATGGCATTTATTTGTTTGTTTGTTTATTTATTTATTTTCTGTAGTATTTATATGACCACATGGCAGGGTAGTGGAGGTTACAAGAAGTGAAGTCTTATTATTCCAAAATCTGAGTAAGCAGGCAAAGACTATGTGGTTATTTCAGTGACATATGCTTGCCATAATTATGATGTGAATGCTCCACAAACTTTGCTCTCATTCTGTGGTTTTGAAAAGCAATTAAACTATCTGATTTTGAGCAAAGCATTGGGTGAAACCACATATATTTATAACCAAGATTTATTAGACTAGCAGTAATAGATTTCAGAAGTCACCTTAGGCCTGCAAAAGGAAGTCCCACAGGGTCAATCCAGACATGACCTTTATTGCGGTATCTCCTACAATAAAGGAGGGGCTGTCCAGACAACATTCTAGACAGTCCTGAATTAATTCGCTACAAACCAGGAAAACCCTGGTTTGTAGCAAATTAATTAGATAGTGGGTTTATTCCATGCCTTCCTGGAAGTTGCAGGATAAACCCACTATTTCCGGTTCTATACTGGGAATACTATATACTAGTATTCCCAGTATACTGGGCTAAATAAGCCCGGTAAACTGTGGGAATATCCACCCCCCTCCCCACAAGCCACCAGACCCCTTAGAAAAGTAATAAAAATTTACACAGCCTCCATTACAAGCCTTGGTTGGTTCTCCCGGCGCGTAGAAATAACGTGCCAGGAGAGCCCGGGGGGGCGGGGGGGAGGAAAATCGCTTCCCTTCCCCTGGCATGTCATTTCTACATGCCAAGAGAGTCGGCAGAGGCTTGTAATGGAGGCCACGTAAGGTCTGGGGGCTTGAGGGGAGGGGGGTAGGGCCTCTCAGGCCCCCAGGAAAATCCACGTTTTTTAAACGTGGATTCTCCTGAGATAGAGGCCTGTCTGGATCCAGCCACAGAGGCCCCTTCCACACAACTGAATAAAATCCCACAATATCTGCTTTGAACTGGGATAAATGACAGTGTGGACTCAGATTTGAAGCAGATATTGTGGGTTATTCAGCCTTTACATTCTGGGTTATATGGCTGTGTGGAAAGGCCCCAAGTTAAATGAACACTTACTCCCTTGTAAATAGCTATAAAACTGTGGCCTACGTTCCTCACACTGTGGTAAGAATATTTTAATCATCTTGGAGCAAAATGTCAAGCAATATTTTACACTTTGATTTCTATCACTGTCATGAATTGGCCTTTCAGTTTTAGAAGTGCAATGTGCCAAGCAAGTACTGCAGGCTTCCAGCTACAAGATTATTACCATTTCAAAAACATAGTAAAATGGATGGAAAGGTATCATGTTTTCCAAACTGTCTTTTATTTTGTAAACATTTCACAAAACAGCATGGCAACAGCAAGCCAAATATGAAACACTCTTACCACAACTACTTCCCTCTTTAAATTATTTGTATCTCGCCAGAAAGCTTACAAATAGAAACTCAACAACATTCAGATACTCTGAAAAAAATAATTGGTTAAATGGCTCAAATATTCTCAGTGAAGTAGCACTATAGTCTGCCTTGGGATCTAACATAACAGCTGTGTTCATTTTTAATGCCGCTAACATGTGCAGGAGGTAGAAAATGCATGTGTTTTGAAGCATGATGATTTATTTAATTCTATCTCATTCTGTTCCATTTTATTTTAAGTTATATGCAAACATCTGAAATGTACAGGATCCCACCCTATGCTCTGGATATATGGGCCCAAGCTCCTCTGTGCAGAAAACAATTTCCGAAATGAGCTGGCTTGACTACATATTACAATTGTCAGGAAGTAGCTCGGCAAAGGCCAAGCCAAGCAATTAAACAGTCCATGTGGTTCCGTGTTACTCCGTGCAGAGAATAATTTCATAAATGAGTTGGCCTGACTGTTATGCCCTTCAGCGAGGATGACAAACCAGCCTTGGCAACAACCATGGAATTTGTTCCCAAGTGAAGACAGGTAGCCTATAACGTTCAATTGAAACATGAGCAAAATGCTTCATTGTGGCTCAAGCGTCCAAAGTGTTTCCTCTATCTCTTAAAGGAACCTTTGTCCTGTCCTCACATACTACCCTACATACTCAAGTACAAGTTTAGAGATTTGTATCACAAAATCAATCCAAAAATGTGGGTAAACACAGGTTAATGTGAGTATTGTACCTTAATTCTAAATTGCACCCCATTCTTTGGGTGAAGTGATGGAATTGAAGGGTTTAGCCTTTTCCAAAAGAAGCTGAAAGAAGCACCAACTTCTCTACTTTCTCTAACATCATGCTGCTTGTGGCCTGGGCAGGAAAGTGGTGGCACTATCTCTCCATGGAATGATCTCAGCTTATCCATGGGTCACATTAATATCCATAATTTTTGCTCCAAAGTCTGTTCTCTACTTATACATAAGTATATATTATACTACACAGGGGATGATGAAAGGTAAAATCCCACAACATCAGGATGACCACTGCATTGTCCATTCCTAGTTCAAGGGCTTCAGCTATAAAACCATACAATCACCACCATTTCTTTTCAAATATTTTGGTTGAATTATGTCACAAACAGAACAGACATAATTCCACAACTCTCAAGACTGGATTAACTTAGCTTGGTTGAGGTGAAGAGTATATACGCTCTTAATTTTCACAGAATACTTTTGGGGCTAACCTTAAAGGGCTTCCATTGGTTAGTTCCAACGAGAGTAGACCCATTTAATAAACTGTGCAATGATGAATCAATCAAATTTAAGGCTAACATTACAATTTAGGCCAGTATTTTCTATTTTTCAGGACAAAGGTATCAACCTCTAGCTGTTATGTGTCTCTCAAATATGGAGTACCTTCATGCTGCTTCCAACTTATGGTGACCCTAAGGTGAAGCTATCATGGGTGTTCTGGGGCACAGAGTGCATGGTTATCAAAGGCAGTGCACTACCATCTAGAACAGTGGTTTCCAAACTGTGGTCCATGGACCACCAGTGGTCACAAGAACTAAAATATGGTCTGTGGCCTCACCATTACTACACCGTTGCAATGAGAGTGATTGGTCTTGCAAAACCCTCTTATAGTGCCAAGGTTTATTACATATGGTTTTCTGTGTGTGAGCAGATGGCAACTGCTGGATGGCATATGTTCTGTATTAGAAACTAGAGCTGATGTGTTCTATCCAATGTAATTTTCTGAATCAGCACCCAAATAATCAAACCGTATCTAAAGTTGACCAAAAACTGATTCATAACCCTTTTGGTACTAATGTTGAAGAGTGGTCCATGGTCAATGTGGTCCCTGGTCAAGTGGCTCCTGGTTAAAAAAAGTTTTTTTCCTTCCTTCCCTCCCTCCCTCCCTCTTTCTTCTCTTCTCTTTCTCTCTTTATCTTTCTTTCTCTTTTTCTTTCTTCTCTTCACATACCCATTCCCCCTCTAATATTCCCCACAACTTTTCCGTAGTTATTTTTATGTATTATCACTATGAAAACTCAATAAAATTTATACACACACACACACACACACACACACACACACAAAAGAAAGTTTGGGAACCACTGGTCTAGAATATGAATCCTTGCCTTGAAATTAGGGCATTTGTTCAAAGTCACCCAATGGGTTTCCATGAACCCTTGTGTGATAGTTCATGGCTCAAACCACTAAATCACACTAGGAGCATATCTGCGCTGACCAAGCAATGCTGGATGAAAGCAGTAGGAGATGAAGTGAATGTGCAGCTGATCACACATAAAGCACAGAAACTGGGTCAAAGACCGGGCAGAGCTTAAACAGACCAGAGAGCTCAGTTCAGAATGGTTCCAGGATCTGCAGTATATACGATTTCATAGCCATAGAGGATTTATGCTTCCCCTCCAACCAAAACAAAGTTCCCACCTTAACATACGTGTAGAGCAGTGGAATATCCGTGCCTTTATTGGTTTCACCTTGCAATGTGGTTTACAACTACATGTGCTGATACACATTATGGGGCCTATATAAGAGCATCCTGCAATTTTGTTCGTCCTAGTTTAAGACACGTCAGCTGAATGCCTTATTTTTAAAAATGTCTTCAATCCATGTAACGTGGTCAATGCTGAGGTACCCTTGTTCTTAAAAAAGCTCCATGCATGACTTGGCCACGAAAACAGCACCAGATTGGAATCTGGGCCTCTGTCCATCAATCTTCCCTCTCTTCACTTTTCTTCACTGCCACTGAAGTATCTGAAACATATTCTCAGGGCCCTTCTACACAGCCATATAACCCAGAATACCAAGGCAGATGATCCACCATATCTGCTTTGAATTGGGTTATCAGAGTCTACATTCTCAAATATTCCAGTTCAAAGCAGATAATGGGATTTTATTCAGGTGTGTGTTAGGAACCCCAGAGGAGGCAATGCAACACAAACCTCTCAGGGAGGCCTCTGGGAAAGGCCTTCGTTCTGATTCTCAGGTGTGAGAGGAAACACATGACAACCCCTCACCTTGGGTAGGTAGGAGCCTGTGGTGGCACAATGGATTAAAGACTTGTGTCGACAGGACTGCTGAATCCAAGGAGAGCGGGTTGAGCTCCCTATAGTCAGCTCCAGCTCCCCATGTGGGACATGAGAGCAGCCTCCCACAATGATGGTAAAATTTCAAACATCTGGGTCTCCCCGGGCAACATCTCACACCAGAAGCAACATGGAGTTTCTCAAGTTGGTCCTGACACACACACAAAATGGGGATAGGTGGGCATGATTGGCCCTCACAATGGCCATCTATAGGGGGTACTTAGAGTATGTGTTTCAGTGTGGCGGGGATTTGGCTGAATGGTCCTTGTGATTTCTTCGAAATCTAAGGGCCCCTTCAGATTATCAATGCAGATAATCTGCATCATCTGCTTGAAACTGGATTATATGAGTCTACATTGCCATATAATCAATTTCAAAGCAGATAATCTGGATTTTATATGGCAGTGTAGAAGGGGCCCAAGGCTGCTTTGAACTGAATTATATGGCAATGTAGACTCATACAATCCAGTTCACAGCAGTTAATCTGCTTTGATCATCTGGATTATATGGTAGTGTCAATCCAGCCAAAAATTTGATAATTCTATGAACTCTAGTCCAGTGATTCTCTAGGCCCTTCCACACAGCCCTATATCTCAGAATATAAAAGCAGAAAACCACACAGTATCTGTTTTGAACTGGGATATCTGGGTCCACACTGCCATATATTCCAGTTCAATGCGAAAAATGTGGGGTTATATTTAGCTGTCTGGAAGAAGCCTCAGGGCCCTTCCACACAGAAATGTAATGCAGAATATCAAGGCAGAAAATCCTACAATATCTGCTTTGGAAAAGGGCCCCTTCCACACAGCTGAATAAAATCCCACATTATCTGCTTTGAACTGGAATATATGGTAGTGTGGACTCAGATAACCCAGTATAAAACAGATACAGTGGGATTTTCTGCCTTGATATTCTGGGATATAGGGCTGTGTGGAAGGGCCCCGGGTTATCTGAGTCCACACTGACGTATATTCCAGTTCAAAGCAGATAATGTGTGATTTTCTGCCTTGATGTTCTGGGTTATATGGCTGTGTGGAAGGGTCCTAAGCCTTTTCTTCACCATGGACTACCTTTTGTGGCCACGGGCCACCAAGAGCGAACTCAGGATTGGATGCACTAAGCTGCATCAAACAATTACTTCCATGTTCTCATGAAGGTCCCTCACATTTAGAGAGCAGGGGATACACTTCAAGCTTGTGAATGCAGACACAATTACTAGAATATCTGGATTATAATGATTTCACAGCAAAAAAAAAAATCATACCATGTCTTCAATCTTTGGCTGACCCCCTTGAGGATATTGCAGACCTCCAAGGTTGTGGAGCCCAGGTTGAGAACTACTGCCAGGGCCTTTCTACACAGCCCTATATCCCGGGATATCAAAATCCCACAATATCTGCTTTGAACTGGGTTATCTAAGGTCCACACTCAGATAATGTGGGATTTTTTGCCATGATATCCTGGGATATAGGGCTGTGTGGAAGGGCCCGCAGACTATCCATCCAGGGTGGAGGACAACCACCATCAATGGCAGAGGTGGGAAAATAGGGCTGATAAACATTGCCATTAGCCTCCCCCCCCCCCCAGTTTCTTGTTGCATTGTTTTGTTTCTGGTCAATACATAAACATACTACAGAAGAATCAATCAGTCCAATGTGCTCTCCTTCTCTACCTGTGCCCCAACCAGCCATTCCTCTCTTCTCTATCCCTCGCCAGGTTCTCAAGCTTCCTCTCCCTCTTTCTCCCTTTAAAGTCACCAGACCCAGTCTCTCTCTCTCTCTCTCTCTCTCTCTCTCTCTCTCTCTCTCTCTCTCATGGCCCTTCTGCACAGTCCTATATCCCAGAATATCAAGGCAAAAATCCCACATTATCTGAGTGTGAACTCAGGGCCCTTCCACACAGCCCTATATACCAGAATATCAAGACAAAAAAAATTCCACAATATCTGCTTTGAACTGGGTACACACTCAGAGAAATGTGGGATTTTCTGCCTTGATATTCTGGGATATAGGGCTGTGTGGAAGGGCCCTGAATTCACACTCAGATGTGGGATTTTCTGCCTTGATATTCTGGAATATAGGGTTGTGTGGAAGGGCTCTGAGTTCACACTCAGATGTGGGATTTTCTGCCTTGATATTCTGGAATATAAGGCTGTGTGGAAGGGCCCCGAGTCCACACTCAGATAAATGTGGGATTTTCTGCCTTGATATTCTGGGATATAGGGCTGTATGGAAGGGCCCTGAGCTCACACTCAGATATTGTGGGATTTTCTGCCTTGATATTCTGAGATAAAGGGCTGTGTGGAAGGGCCCTGAGTTCACACTCAGATAATGTGGGATTTTCTGCCTTGATATTCTGGGATATAGGGCTGTGTGGGAGGCCCCGCAGATAACCCAGTTCAAAGCAGACCTTGTGGGATTTTCTGCCTTGATAGCCCCCAGTGACAGGGAAAAGGGAGCCCTGGTGGGAGACAAAGCTTTGGAGAAGACCAAGAAGAATCAAGCCCAATAGCCACTCACTCACCTAAGGTGTCCTTCGCCTCTTCTTCTATGGGTTGCGCCGTGGAGGGGAGATCCGAGGCGAAGATAGGGCAAGGCCTGCGGGTGGAGACCGAAGGGACCCCCACCCAGCCGAGGAAGGCGATTGTGAGCGGGGAGGTCCCTCTCTTTGGGGGCTCACCGAGCTATCTCTCGCCAATGACAGGCGCGGGAAGCGCTGCTGGCTCCTGCTGCTCGCCTTTCCCCGCCTTCTTCCTCCACGCAAGGGTCGCCCAAAGCTGGTGTTTAGGGGGAAATCGAGCGCGCCTTGTAGCCAAAGCAAGCCTTCTGGTCCCTTTCCTGCCAGATACGGAGAGCAGGTTGTGGGGAGGGGGAGGCTGTTGCTTGCTCTTCCGCCGACGCCTCGCCCCTCCCGATGCACCTTCGCCCGGGCGCCGCCCGCTCGAGAAGAACCAGGAAGGACGGCGCGAATGGCAACCCGAGGAGGAGGAGGAGGGAGAGCAAGTAGAAAGAGGAGGGAGGCAGGGAGCACAGCCCTCCCCTCCCCGGATCCAGGGACTTCCCCGTCTTCTCATTGCCAGCATTCCTCAACCTGCCAGGTGGAGCCTCTTTCCCTCGCTGCTGCTTTTGCCTTCCGGGCTCTCCAGTCCCGCATCCCCACTTTCGGTTTGGCCCAGCGGGGAGAGCGGGTAAGGGGCTCCAGATGTTGCCGACTTCCATCCCCAGAATCCCCCACTGTTGACCAAACGGCCGAGGCTTCTGGGAGTCGAAGTCCAATCCACCTGGAGAGCCAAAGGGCGAGGTTAGAGGACAGGGTCAGGCACCTCTCTTTACCTCTTTCGCTCAAGGGTCCCGGATGGAGCCCGGACTTAGGACTCGGATGAGCCCCCGCTCCGCCATGGAAAGCCCAGTTTGGGTGAGTCACAGGCAGGAAACTCTGCCATAGGGTCACTTTAGGGTCGCTCTTAGTCAGAGACGCCTGGAAGGCACACGGAAACAAAGAGCTCCTTTCTTTGATAATAACAATAAAAAAAAAATCTTTGGGTTGCTGTGAGCTTTCCAGGCTGTATGGCCATGTTTCAGAAGCATCCCCTCCTGACGTTTCGCCCACATCTATGACAGACATCCTCAGAACGTGTGATGTCTGTTGGAAACTAGGCAAGTGAGATTTATATACTCGTTGTCCGAGTAGGATAGTCTTCCAGGGTCAGTGTCCCAGCAGTGGGGCCATAGGTGACTGTGGAGCCCTATTCTTGATCTGCATCTTCTCCCACAGTGAGGGCATTGGCTTCCAGGTGGAAGGCGGTCTCGATTGGGGTTGGCTTGACGCACCTGCCTCTTGGCACGTTTCTCTCTTTCGCCCTCCATTCCTGCCTCTTCAAATTCTACAGCACTGCTAGTTACAGTTGACCTCCAGCTGGAGCGCTCAAGGGCCAGGGCTTCCAAGTTCTCAGTGTCTATGGCAGAGTTTTTAAGGCTGGCCTTGAGCCAATCTTTAAATTTCTTTTCCTGTCCACCAACATTCAGTATTCCATTCTTGAGTTCAGAGTAGAGCAACTGCTTTGGGAGATGGTGATCAGGCATCCAGACAACATGACCAGTCCAGCAGAGTTGATGGCAGAGGACCATCGTTTCAATGTTGGTGGTCTTTGCTTCTTCCAGCATGGTGACATTTGTCTGCCTGTCTTCCCAAGAGATTTGCATGATTTTTCGGAGGCAACACTGATGGAATCATTCCAGGAGTTGCATGTGACATCTGTAGACAGTCCACCTCTCACAGGCATATAGCAGCATTGGGAGGACAATAGCTTTATAAACAAATACCTTGGTACGCCTGTGGATATCGTGGTCCTTAAGCACTCTCTGCTTCATTCGGAAAAAAGTTGCACTCACAGAGCTCAGGCGGTGTTTTATGTCAGTGTCAATGTTGACTTTGGTGAAGAGAAGTGGCTACCAAGGTAGCGGAAATAGTCAACATTTTTTAATGTTACACCATTTCTGGCATTGGAGAGGGATTGGCTGGTGACTGCTGGAAGAGCACTTTGGTTTTCTCAATGTTCAATGACAGGCCGAGCTTCTCGTATGGTCCTGTGAAGGTGTTTAGAGTGGCTTGAGGTTTATATATCCATGGAATGTCCAGGGCGGGAGAAATATCTCTTGTCTGTTTGAGGCAAGTGTGAATGTTGCAGTTGGCAACCTTGATGAACATTTAACGGTCTTGCAGCTTCAAAGCCTGGCTGGTTGCTGCCTGGGGGATCCTTTGTTGGGAGGTGTTAACTGGCCCTGATTTTTTCCTGTCTGGAATTCTCCTGTTTTTTGAGTGTTGCTCTTTCTTTACCGTTCTGATTTTAGAGGTTTTTTAAATACTGGTAGCCAAATTTTGTTCATTTTCATAGTTTCCTCCTTTTTGTTGAAATTGTAAACATGCTTGTGGATTTCAATGGCTTCTCTGTGTAGTCTGACATGGTAGTTGTTAGAGTGGCCCAGCACTTCTGTGTTCTCACATAATATGTTGTGTCCAGGTTGGTTCATCAAGTGCTCTGCTATGGCTGACTTCTCTGGTTGAGTTAGTCTGCAGTGCCTTTCATGTTCCTTGATTCATGCTTAGTAACCAGGTTTTGAAGCTGCAAGGCCATTCAATGCTAATCAAGGTGACCAATTGCAACTTTTACACTTGCTTCCAACAGAGTTCTTTCTCTCATCCTGGGCATTCCACAGATATATAAACCCCACTTGCCTTGTTTCTAACAGACCTCACAACCTCTGAGGATGTCTGTCATAGATGTGGGTGAAACGTCAGGAGAGAATGCTTCTGGAACATAGCAATACAGTCTGGAAAACTCACAGCAATCCAATTAAAGGACATTTTATGGTCAGATATATCTACAATCCTTATATCTAAATTCAAAGTCCAATCTCCTGACTAAACAGAACAAGCTGCAGCCTTCCAGATGTAACTGTATCACAACTCCCATCAGTTCTAGTTCTTGATGAGGAACATCGAAATTGTAGTCCAGCATCTGGAAGGCCACATAAAATGGCATGGTGGGCTGGATCTGACCCACTGGCCTTGGGTTTGACACATTTTCTCCCATCTCATTTGTGAAGTAAGGAAAGCATTACAGCTTTCCTTGGTGACCCTATGGTGAATCTATCCAGAGGTTTTTTTTTTTAGCAAGAGTTGCTTTTGCCTTCCTCCGAGGTTGAGAGTGTGTGACTTGCTCAAGGTGGCTTTCCATGGCTGACATGAATTTGAATCCTGATCTCCAGAGTTATAGTCCAACACTTAATCACTACACCACACATCTTAAAGGATAGTCTGACCCTTGTGTGTGTGAATGCAGGTTGGCTGTGGTTCTGTGGTGACCCCATAGGTTTTTCTTAGGCAAGGTATACTCAGAGTTGATTTTGCCAGGCCCTTCTCCTCAAATAGAGACTGTAGCACCTGGTTATTCATTGGTGGTCTCCCATTAAACTTCTGCAGTGGGTAAACTGCTGAACTGCTAAACTTGCTGACCGAAAGGTTGCAGGTTCAAATCCAGAGAGTGGCGTGAGCTTTCGCTGTCAGCCCCAGCTTCTGTCAACCTAGCAGTTCGAAAACATGCAAATGTGAGTAGATCAATAGGTATTGCTCCAGTGGGAAGGTATCATCATGCCTTGCAGTCATGTTGGCCACATGACCTTGGAGGTGTCTACAGACAACGTCGGCTCTTCAGCTTAGAAATGTAGATGATAGGCCTGGGCGGTTTCATTCGTTAATTTTGTAATTCGTTAAATATTCGTTAATTTTAGCAATTACAAAACGATTACAAAACTTATTTTTAAACCCGGAAGCGTTTTTAAATATCGAAACGGCATGCGCCAAAAAATTTTGTATTTCCGTCCATTTCGGAAATACGTAAGATGGCTTGGCTAGATGCTTGCTGGGAGCTCTCCTCTCTCTCCTCTCCTTAGCCAGTCAGAGCCTGAAAGAGGAGGAGGAGGAGGAGGAGGAGAGGGCGGGGAAGGCGCCGGCTGAGCAAGCGAGCGAGAGGGCGAGCGACCCTCAGCGGGAAGGCGGCCCGTCCCTCCTTCCTCACCTTTGCGGTGGGTGTGCTTCATTCTCCCGAGAAGGAGAGGGCGGGGAAGGCGCCGGCTGAGCAAGCGAGCGAGAGGGCGAGCGACCCTCAGCGGGAAGGCGGCCCGTCCCTCCTTCCTCACCTTTGCGGTGGGTGTGCTTCGTTCTCCCAATTCCTTAGCGGAGGGCTGTGCTTCGTTCTCCCAATTCCTTAGCGGAGGGCTGTGCTTCGTTCTCCCAATTCCTTAGCGGAGGGCTGGGCTAGATGGCCTTTGGGGAGCCCTTCTCCCAATTTCGCATTGCTTCGGAGGAGCCGGGCCCGACTCGGCGTCAGCGCTTGAGGGCCCGCCAGAGTGAGTGCCTGCCTTCCCTCCTTAATAATAATTTCTCCTCCCTATTCTACTAAATTAATAATTAAATTAAAAAATATTGAAAAAATATTGAAAAAATATTGAAAAAATATTGAAAAAATATTGAAAAAATATTGAAAAAATATTGAAAAAAAAGGGCGCCATCTTTACAAAATGTTTTGTAAATATTAACGAAATTTCGTAAATACCGAACTTTTTTAAGGGAAAATTTTGTAATTATTTTAAATATCGAAACAAAAAAACCCCCCAAATACAAATCGATTTTAGAAACAAATTTTTGCGTTGTTACCCAGGCCTAGTAGATGAGCACCAACCCCCAGATTTGGACATGACTGGACTTAATGTCAGGGGAGAACCTTTTCCTTTACTAGGCT
The DNA here is from genome assembly GCF_037176765.1 of Anolis sagrei. Classification (NCBI taxonomy): domain Eukaryota; kingdom Metazoa; phylum Chordata; class Lepidosauria; order Squamata; family Anolidae; genus Anolis; species Anolis sagrei. Next base: position 74,476,489 of record NC_090024.1, read on the forward strand.
CTCTTGATAAGCAATTTCTCCAATCTGCTCAATATGTAGAATGGAAATGACACTGGCAAAGAGTCCATAGATTTCTTTGGCTTATCGATTCCAGCCCACCAAAGTGATTCCAACCAATTGTTTGCCCAACCTATTTTAAAAGCAGGTCATAATCCAAACTTAGGGGTGGATTGGAATTCTCCTGGGTATTGTTTCTGATCTCATCACTTGTCTACCTGTCAGGAAGAGAGGTTTTGATTGCATAACACTATGTAATACAAATTTTGTTTCTGGGTTATAAATGCCATTCCCTAATTGGTTCTATCTTTAAAAACATGGCAAAAAGTTTATTAAACTGCAAAAACTTTTTTTGCAGGACAATCTGCAGCACATTTTGCTATAGATTTTTGATGAATATCTCATAGTCTCAGTCAATTCAACATAGTTTGTGGAAGCCACAAAAACAAAGTTTCTGGAGTATAATAACTGTTTCAAAGTGAGTACCACAAAGTTAAACAGGAAATAACACTTTCAAACCAGGAACAGATAATTTTTTGAATGTTCTTACATAGTGTAATTTATGCTGAGCCCATAATCCAGTCTGTTGTCTCAAGTGTGTTAGCCCACTTAGTATATATATTGGAAGGAGTGTGATCTTAAAATAACAACAATAATAATACTTTTATTTCTTACCCACCTCTCCTGACACCTCAAGGCGACATATAGCATCATTAAAACACATAGATTAAAGTTGGGCAGAAGAGGAGAAGGTGCTTCAGGACGAGTGACTGGAGAGAGAGGTCCTTCAGGTCCAGGATGCTCAGATGTTTTACCATCCTGTAGGAGGCTTCTCTCATGTCTTTGCATGAGAAGCTGGAGCTGACAGATGGAAGCTCACCCAGCTTCCTGGATTTGAACCGCAGACCTTTCAGTCAGCAGTCCTGTTGGCACAAGGGTTTAACCCATTTACCATCAGGGGCTCCTTGGAACAAAGATAAAAACACATTAAAATCATGCATGGCAGTGACGTCTCCATTTAAAATTCATAGCTTATTTTTTCTCCTATCATCCAAATTCTGTTTATTGCAGAATGTCTGCTGAACAGTCATGAGCAATTCTTCAGAGTCCCCTTGTCTACAAGAAGATGACACACATGCTCAGCAGCTATCACTGTTCAGTACATCTGGCATACCAAGAGTCATTTCCTCCTTTGCTTCCTTCCTGTTACTTGCAGAATTGCATACTGTTGTTTGAATGTCTTGAAAGAAAACCCCATCTGTACCATGTTTTCTTTGGTAGTTAATGCCTTGATCTAAGGGACTGAAAGCCTTCAAAGAAATGCTTGCTTTTACTACCAATTTTCAAAAACTGGAAGGTAGAGATAGTTGTAACACAGCAGCAAAGAGTACTCACTTCTGTCTGAAAAATATCTATTTGCAAAGACCGGGTGCACCAAAATTGCTAATGACGTCCAGATCTTTCTTGCTTTCAGCTGATCCTGGAATGAAGGTGGCTTCTATTAATATGGATCGGGTGGGATGGGTGAAGGTGAATAAAAAGAAGCCCCATCCAGATAAAATAAAGCTGATAATAATGGATGTGATCTAGGTAGGATCACATTCCTTAAACACATATCCTGCAACTTTTCACAGAGGGAAATCAGGACGTGTGTGGAAAGTAACACTGAAGGGTGGTCATGAGGGCAAAAGTTCTCAATGCAGAAGGGGATTTGGTATAGAAAACCTGCAGCATTTTGTTTTTGTCAGGGTCCACAGGGAAGGACAACATCCCACGCTACTCCTATCACCACACTAACTGTTGCAAATTAATTTTGCATCTTAAATTCAGATTGCACCAGTTGAACCAGAGGATTAATCATTATGGTGCCTGTCAAATCAAGGCTTTGGAGAATTTTGCAACTAATGAAAAAGTGGAAGCTGAAAAAAAAAGACTGGAATACAGCCTTTAAAATCTAGCAGCACATAGTTTGCCAGGGATGGATGTTCCTAGATATGATATCACATCTGTATTTTGAAGGTTGCATCCCAGTCTTTCGATATAGTTCCTCAAGTTGTGGTGACCCCCAACCATAAAATTATTTTCGTTGCTACTTCATAACTAAATTTGCTACTGTTATGAATCGTAATGTAAATACCTGATATGCAATATGTATTTTCATTCACTGGACCAAATTTGGCACAAATACCCAATTTGCCCAAATTTGAATACTGGTGGGGTTGGTGGTTGGGGTGTTATTGATTTTGTCATTTGGGAGTTATAGTTGCTGGGATTTATGGTTCACCTACAATCAAAGAGCATTCTGAACTTCACCAACAATGGAATTGAACCAAACTTGGCACACAGAACTTCCATGACCAAAGAAAACTGGAAGGGTCTGGTGGGCATTGATCTTGAGTTTTGAAGTTGTAGTTCACCTACATCCAGAGAACAGTGTGGACTCAAACAATGACAGATCTGGACCAAACTTTGCACGTATACTCAAAATGCCAAATGTGAACACTGATGGAGTTTGGGGGAAATGCATAATGACATCTGGGAGTTGTAGTTGCTGGGATTTATAGTTTACCTACAATCAAGGAGAATTCTGTACCCCACCAATGATAGAATTGGACCAAACATCCCACACAGGACCCCCATGCCTTGAAGGGACTTGCTAGCGTGAACCTCCCTCCAACCTAATACACTCTCCCTCACCTGCACATGCGCACCACACAGCCATGTGCTAAGCACATCTTCCCTCCCTGCATGGAATCTCAGAAACAGCCCTCCCCTTGGCTGAGAGGCTGGCCAATCACAGCGGAGGAGGGCTTTTGGTGGGCGGATTTGCTGTCTGTTTCCAAAAAGGAAAAGAAGGACAGATGGAGAGATATTCTGCCTTCTCTGCCAAAGGGGTTCCTAAGACCATCAGAAATATGTGTTTTCTGATGGTTTCTGGTGACCCCTCCGAAACCCTCTCATGACCCCCCCCTGGGGTCCCGACCCCCAGGTTTTGAAACGCTGGTCTAAATACTCTCTGATAATGGAAGCTGAGCAGAGTTTGGCCTCATTAGTACTTGGAAGACAGATTGCCATAGAATATTAGATGTTCTTATTCAGACAGGCTTTTAAAGCAGAATGTTTTAAAAGAATGAGCCTGTGAGTGCTGTATAGTGTGTTAATTATTTTAACAGTTTTTACTTAATTAATGTGATTTTAGCTGGTTTGTTTAATAATTTATAGAATGGTTTAATTCTATTTTAATATTTGTATTTTCCAGGTTGTAAATTGTATTTTTTTAGTTTTTGAGCTGCTTTGGGTCTCATTCAAGAGAGAAAAGCATGGTTTAAATAAAATTAAAAAAATATTATTGTTAATAATAATAACAACAATGCTCTAAGCTATTTTAAGAGAAAGGCAATGTGAAACTACCTATTAACTACTTGTTGGCGCAATGGGTCAAACCCTTGTGCCAGCAGAACTGCTGACGGAAAGGTTGGCAGTTCAAATCTTGGGTGAGCTTCTGTCTGTCAACTCCAGCTTCTCGCACAGGGACATGAGCGAAGCTTCCCACAGGATGGTAACACATCTGGGCATTCCCTGGGCAACGTCCTTGCAGATGGCCAATTCTCTCACACCAGAAGCAACTTGCAGTTTCTCAAGTCATGCCTGACACATACACACACACACAAACAACTACTCCTTGTCACAAAAAAGGCCTAGGAAATTCAAGGAACTACCTAGATTCAACAGACAACTTGAAGGGTACTATTTACTTCAACAATGCCTAGAGCAGTGGTTCTCAACCTGTGGGTCTCCAGGTGTTTTGGCCTACAACTCCCAGAAATCCCAGCCAGTTTACCAGCTGTTGGGATTTCTGGGAATTGAAGGCCAAAACATCTGGGGACCCACAGGTTGAGACCCACTGGACTAGAGCATAGCGGTCTCTTTCCACCCTCATACATTCATTACCTTCAACAACAAAAAGTGTTTTGCAGTAATGGCTTAAAAAGTATATCAATTTCCCCATAATCCTGAGCCCCGTTTTCAATATCCGGTGAACTATTTTTTTTAATGCATGGCAGTCAGTCCCCTTCTGAGGTAATCTGATCCATCATATCTCTTATAGTCTGAGGCAATAGAAAATAATTCTGCCCAGTTATGCGAATGGTAAACCTTTAAATATTTTGAGATCTTTGTATCAACACTTAATGTTCTTCTCTTTAAAAAAATAATTTGCATCAACAGCAAAGCCTCAGGTAGTGAATTCCATATGTTAATTAGATACACGATGACAGGTATGTGATCTGATCTGATGAATCCATTGCCAATATATTTAACTAGTTAATCCTATATTCAAGTATTATAAGCTTTATCTAGTTTTTGGACAAACTAAGAATGCAGGATGTAAAAAAATGCTTATTTTGCTTTGAGATTAACAACCATGGTGTGTCGACTGTAAAGAGATTAAAGATTTGGGGAAATCAGTGTTTAAGATCATAGTCTTCCTTTTATGCTCCTTTTGATTATTGCCAGAAAATAGGATAGTGCCCCCAAAATGAGACCTCTGTTGATCAAATAAAGCTCTAAGATTTGGAAGATAAAAGCAACTCCTACTTCACAAAGACTTCCTTGCCTCCTGTGACTGTTTGCATACCATATAAGAGGGAGATGTAGGTTTTATTCCTGAACTTTAAGTCTTTGCAACATATGACTTACCCAATCTCTCAACCAAATAAATTGGGAAGCAGCAGTGTTATTGGTTACACACAAAAACAAATTGCTAATAAAACACACAAATGATATCTATGATATCACTGAAAAACATATTTATTTATTTACTTCATTTATACCCCACCTTTCTCCCCTCAGGGGACTCAAGGTGATTTACAACTCCAGTGCAATGCAACACTAGCAAAATCAACAGTAAAACAATAACATACCCCACCCCCCACTAAAACAGCTAATGATTATGCAATAAACCATTAAAACAGTAAACAGATTAAAACATATAAAGTGGATAGTTCCATTCATTCAAGATCCATGTTCATAATCTGTATTCAAACCCTGTCAAAGCCAATAGTCACTTATTCTTCAAACTCTTGTGTGCAAAGACATGACTTTCACTTTTTTCTAAAAGTTAGAAGGGATGAGGCCTGCCTAATGTCACTGGGGAGGGAGTTCCACAGCCGAGGGGCCACCACTGAGAAGGCTCTGTCTCTCATCCTCACTAATTGCACTTGCGAAGAGGGTGGGACCAAGAGCAGGGGTTCCCCAGACAATCTTAAATATTCTAGTAGACTCATGCGAGGAGATATATTTGGACAGGCAAGTTGGACCAGAACCATTTAGGGCATTTTAGGCCAAGATTAGCACTTTAAATTGGGCTCAGTAGCTAATCGGCAGCCAGTGGAGTTGACGCAAGAGGGGAGAGGTATGCTCCCTGTACGCAGCTCCCGTTAGAAATCTGGCTGCCACCCACTGGACTAATTAAAACTTCCTGTCTGTCTTCAAAGGCAACCCCATGTAGAGCACGTTGCAGTAATGCATGTAAGATGTAACAAGAGCATGGTCCACTGTGGCCAAGTCTGTCTTCCCAGGGTATGGGCGCAACTGGCACAAAAGTTTTAATTGTGCAAAAGCTCCCCTGGCCACTGCTGAAACCTGGGGCTCCAGGCTCAGTGCTGAATTCAGGATCACTTCCAAGCTGTTAACCTGCATCTTCAGGGGGAGTGCAATCCTGTCCAAGACAGGTTGTAACCCTATCTCTTGTTTGGCCTTTTGACTGACCGGGAGTACCTCTGACTTGTCTGGATTCAATTTCAATTTGTTCATCCTCATACAGACCATCACTGCTGCCAAGCACCGGTTCAGGACCTGAACAGCCTCCTTAGATGCAGATGAAAAGGAGTAGTACAGTTGGGTGTCATCTGTGTACAGATGGCATCAAACTCCAAAACTCTGGATGATCTCTTCCAGTAGCTTCATGTATATGTTAAACAATATGGGGGGGGGGGGAGTATTGAATCCTGCAGGACTCCACAAGTCAATGGCTGCGGAGCTGAGCAGGTGTTCCCCAGGAAACCATTCTGAGATCGACCCTCTAAGAAGGACTGTAGTCACTGCAAAACAGTGCCCCCAAGGCCCATTCCAATGAGGCATCTCAGAAGGATACCGTGGTCCATAGTATTGAAGGCTGCTGAGAGGTCTAAGAGAAGCAACAAAGATACACTCCCCCTGTCCAGTTCCCTACACAGATCATCCACTCTGTTTCAGTTCTATTTCCTGGCCTAAAGCAGACTGCGATAGATCTCGAAAATCAGACTTGCAAAATTATGACCCTTGCTTAGGAGAAATCTCCATTTTTGTCACATCTTAAATATCCTAAAGGCATCAGATCCTTTCTGATACTGGAAGCTAAGCAGAGTTAGCTTTCATTTGTATGTGGATGGAAGGCCACCAGTAAATAGCAGATGCATTATGTTATATTTCAAAGTTGGTAAAACTAAGTATTCCAACTTTATGAAATTCTTTGCCATAAGTCAATAAGTGATTTGAAAGTGCACACACAAAAACAAAGACATGTAAATGACGGTACTGTTACAGGATGTGGAAAAATAAGTCTGGAATCCACTTTGTTTCTCCAAATTCCACTTTTTATTGTTCCAAACATTGCTTTCATTGTAAGGTTTTCGTCTCACCACAGAACTTGTAAATATATAAATTTCCAAAGCAAGGAAATTTATTTAGGTAGGTGCAAAGTTGGTTCTTTCAGCAAGAATCTCAGTTCTAGTGAATGTTCAGACGCAAGATAAAGTACTGGTGTTGACCTTAAAAACCCTATACAATTTGGATCTCTACTGCCAGAAAGACAGAACGACTTTAATCTAACCTCATCCTTACTTGTGTGTGTGTGTGACTTTGAGACAGCTGCCGACATATGGCAACTAGATGAATTTTGTAGGGTTTTGTTCGGCAAGGAATACTCAGCCTTTTCAATATACTGCCTTATTATTTAATAGGCAAATGTTGGTATACATAAACAACTGCAAGCATATATGACTGAGCCAACAGCTATTGCTAAATGTCAGGGAGGCCAATTCCTTTCTAAAAAGCTTCCCAACCAAGCAAACAGCTTGTATGCATGTGGATACATGTGAGTTCTATTTATAGAAAAGAAAAGGCAAGGGTTACGACATCCTCTGTGCAACATCACATTCTGCATTCATTTTGAACTCCATTTCAGTTTTTAAAAAACAATATTAAGCAAATGGTAATCCCAACATGTCAAGTTTAGTGCTAAGAGATTTGCAATATCTATCTGTTTAGAAGAGCATTGTGCTATTCACAAGATGAGTAAAAGACACTGGCTCTTCAGATGTTTTGGACCCAATAGTCCCATCCAAGATAGCAAATAGCAAGGCATGATTGGAGCTGTAGTTCAAACACTTGACCTTTTTTCTGCATCCACTTATAAGCAACTGGATGCATTGATGGCTTGATTGGCTGAAAAATATGTGGCCATTCTATTTCATTCTGCTATCATTGCACATTAGTGTTTTCTACTGGTGTTAGTTTAAATTAAAAACATACCCAAAATAATGTGCTCTGCATCCCTCCACCATTAATGGTATTCTTATATTTGGCAACACCAATGAGAGAGAAAGAAACTAGGATACAGCTTCTCCCCTATAGGTGCCAATTAGGGCTGTCCAACCACGGAAAAATTTGTTTCTAAACTCGATTCGTTTTTAGGGTTTTTTTTGCGTTTCGTTATTTAAAAGAATTCCGAACTTTTCCTTAAAAAAAGTTCGATATTTACGAAATTTCGTAAATTACAAAACAATTACGAAACAATTATGAAACAATTACGAATCGATTCGTTAATGGTGGACGCTAAAAAACCTCCAAATGGGACAGGGGGAACTTCTGAAGCTTCCTTCTCCCTCTGTTGTTGACTGTTGGTGTGATATTTATAATTTTTTTCACTGATTAAACAAACAACAACTATAAAACTTGCCCCAGACATGCGGAAATAATAACGAAACGATTTCAAAACGATAACAAAACGAATACAAAACGAATTCGAAACAATTATGAAACGAATTTAAAAATTCGTTTCGTTTTTTAGTTGCTCCTGAATGGTTCGTTATCGCTTCGTTATAAAAAAAATAACAAATTTTTAACGAATTACGAAATTACAAAACGAAACCGCCCAGCCGTAGCGCCAATGTATCTAAACACCACTGATCCAAATAATCAAATTGAATACAAAGTTGGGACTCTACCCGGAAGTGGCCTTTTCATGTAAAGGTGAATAGGACTACAGCATCAAATAGCTGTAGTTCCCAAAACCCTTCACTTTAATTTCAATATGAATATCTGTAATATATTGTGATATCTGTAATAGACATGTGCACAAAATTCATTTCTACCATTTCTTTCGTGTCTTCCAATTCTTCGTAAGCAGGAAATGGGAAGACCCCTCATCACATGAAAATCTACATCCAAACTTGCCTTCTTGCCTTGGAAAGAGAGTGTATGTGTAGTGGGATGTGCAGGCAGGCAAGCCCAGAGCTCGGCTGCAGGCGCTCTCTGGGCCTGCCTGCATGCCCTGTATAACGTGATATGGGGATTTATTTAGGAGGGAACCTCTATCAGGCTGAAAGGATCCCCCTTTCTTTGGAGATCTCACTGCTGCCTCACCAAAAATGTAAAGAGAAGGAGGATTTATTCTAACAATCCCTATGCTGAACCACCAAAAGTAAAATGATTATTAAATAAATTCAATGAACTGTTTGGAGGCTGCTGAGACTTTGCCCCCAACACACTGTCTTCTGAAATACAGTTCTGTAATCACTGGCACCCACCACACTTAAAGGAATATTAAGCTTCTGGTTTGGCAAGAGGTTTGAAGTAAGCTGTGTTGTGCTGTATTTGCACTCAGGGCTGCCACCATTTCTAAAAAAAATTCTTCTTTAATCTACTCTGCTTCATTAATCTACTATGGAACGATTTCACATAGAGGCACTCTAGAGACAGTTGTAGTTTAACAAGGAACAAAGTTGTTTATTTGAGAGACTTTGACAAGACAGGCACTTAAGTTTAACGATTGCAATAATGAGTAAAGTGTATGGTTTCTTCAAAGAACAGTTCAAGGCTTAGTTTCAAAAAACTCTCCACTCCCTCACAAGAATCTAGCAGTCTTCCCTCTGACTAGACTTTCTTGAACTCCTTTCCTTTGGATCTGTCTATTCTCTAGGCTAGCTATTCTCCCTAATAGCTATCTATCTACACTAACTGACCAACTCCTGGCTTCACCAACTCTTCTTCTTCTAACACTCCCAAAACCTAACTCTTCAGACACCAGTTCCTGACTGAGCTGTCAGATTTTTAAAACGCGCCTACTTCCAGGCTTTTTTCTCTTTCCTACAGCTAAGCTCCACCCACTCTCTCCCAGCCAATTACACAGCTTCCCACATTCCCTCTAGGCTGCTCCTAAGCTCTGCTGCCTCTAGGAACTGGGTGCTCTAAGATGTCTGCCTCCATTCACCATCTCTTTAAAATGGCTGCTGAATTCCTGGGCCTACTTCCTGGGTTTACCCTGGTCTAGAAAGGTAGGAAATTCATCACACCCTGCCACACACACTCTCTTTCCAAAGAGAGGGCATGTGTGGCAGGGCGTGCAGGCAGGGACAGAAAGCGCCTGTGCCTGCCAGTTCCTACAGCCAAGCACCTCTTACTCTAGAGTTGAAACAGCAGGTACAAGGTAAGAACACACTGCAGGAAGGGGAGCCAGTGGATAGGAAGCCCCCCACCCCAATAATGGCCCAATTTTTGGGCCCTGAATCAAAAGAATTGAAAACAACCCTCCCAATTTTGGGAGGCTTACAAAAAATGGCACACAAAAAGGGACAAGGTTTTCCCTGGATGCACATGTCTAATCTGTAATGCTTGGAGCGTGCTGCTGAGTACAAAGATACTGAAAATCTTAAAATAGAGAACAGATTTGCTTTGAGATGAGATGAGCCAAAGTCTCCATAGGAAGCCAGTACCTAGTCATCAAGTTCTTTAAATAAGATGTCATTTATGTAAAAGCTAGGTTGGAATTGTATGTGTTTTGTTTCCATGCTCAGGGAAAACAGTGTAAGATAAACAAAGCAAAATAAGAGTCTGAAGTCATTATATTTGGGATTATACTTTTAAATCCTTCTTCCCTGGGAGAGCAACACCATATTTGAAATTGGTACTTTTCAAATCCAAGATTCATCATGTTCCTTTTTTCCGATATGAGCAGCAAAACCAAATAAAAAATTATAATTTCCCAAGATACACTGTGATTGGTTCTGATTATGGAATTTTACTTGTCCAAAAAGGAGATTTTGATTAAATATTAAGAAGAACATCCTAACAGTAAGAGCTATTGGATAGATGGATGGATTGCCCATGAGGGTGTTGAGTCCTTTAATCAAGATTTAAAAGCAGTGTGAATGGCCACATCTCAGGTGTAGCTTCAGTTGTTGATTTCCTGCATCATTAGAGATTGGACGAGATGTTCCTTTGATTTCTTTCAAAACTACAATTCTATGATCTTTCCAAATATGAAAGGTACAGCATAGCTGGTCTCAAGTAAACACCCTAAGGCTGAAAAAGATGGAAGCGAGATGAAAAAAGAGTACAAACTACCTCCCATTCAGAATCGTGAGTCATCTGTAATTAATTGACTGCAGTGTGCATTGGGGTCATTATTTTCTGGCATTTTGAAAGCAAAAGCATTTTGGAGTGCAACTAGAAGATAGATAGCTAGGTTAATTACAATACCCCAAACTGAGAAAAATGAAAAATCAAGTACCTTACTTTCAGAGACCAGTACAATCACAGCACAGCAAGTTGCATTGTTGTGCTGAAACTTGACTTTTTTTGATATTTCATTTGTTGAGAGCTACAACTTTCTCCCCTTGGTGGTTTTTTTTCTCTCTATATAAAACTATCTGTGGCTGTGTTCAGAGACAGCTCTAAATTATGGTTTTAACCAGAGCTGGCTAAAACCATCATTGTTCAAGCACCATTAGAGGCAATTGCCTCTGATGGTGCTTGAGCAATGATGGCAATTTTCTGGCTGTTTTCCACAGCCATGAGATGAGGCCGTGTATGCTACTCAGTCTTGTCACCAGCTGCATCTACATTCCTTAATGCAATCTGACCACTTTTAATGGCTATTGTGCAATACTATGGACCCCTGGGGGTTGTAGTTTTACAAGGACTTTAGCCTTTTTTGCCAGAATGCCCATCCAGACAGGTCCATAGCCCTGTCTGGGTTTTTACTGCAGGAGGTCAAATGACACCTTCTGTAAAAATGAATTAATTTGGAATAAACCAAATTATTTTGAATTAATTTGATACCCCATTAGATCTGGGCCCTCTTAAAAAACTTGGGTGTAATGGGGTATTGGGCCTGTGGGGACTCACTTCCAGGTAGACCTGGGACTACAGAGGGGTGAGTCCCCATTGTCATCCTGAACCTTTTGGGCTCCTGGAGCCCAAAGGTCTGGAATGGCATCCACCCCTTCCCCCCAGCCCCTCGTTTACCCCTAAAAATTAAATAAACCTTACCTGGCCACCATAATTTTCCTCCTCACACCCTCCCCTCTCCAGGCCCATCATTTCCTTGTGCCGGAAGGGCATGAGGAGGAAAGTTATGGCAGCCAGGTATGTTTTACTTAATTTTTAAGGGTAAATTTTAGGGGCTTTGGGGAGGCTACATGCCATCTCAATTTTAATCAGGATGACATGTAGTCACTCTCACCCCCACCCCCGGGAAAGCCCATGTTTTTTTGGGGGAGTGGGGATGCAAATCTGTGCCAAAATGTTCATTTTTTTTCAAACTATAGTCTGGTCCCCCAATAGGCTGCGGGGCTATGAACTGGCCCTCGTCTTTAAAAGTTTGGACACTCCTGCCTTAGATAAACTAACAACACTTACAAACTACACTAAAAATCCGCTTCGTTTCATAGTGGAATCATAACCCTGCAAGGTGACTAGATTATTAATTGAATTGTATTTCAGTATTAGTGATTGAGGTGGGGGGGGGGGGGGATGATAGTTTGAAAAAAAATGGAACACATTCCTAGGCACACTGCAAATGTTTTATTTGTAGTGCAAAAAGCCCCCCAAAACAAAACATGAAAGAACAATCTAATATATAAAGGGATGAACAATTTTAACTGCCGGGCTCTCCACTATTCTTCCCAAGGGATGAACTGCAGCAAAGGGCAGCCTTTTTGGAAAATGCAGGATGGTGACACAGGGAAGACGGTCGGGTGGTGAAGGGAAAGGAAGGGAAAATGTTGTGGGGGGGGGACAGACACAAGGGGCCACTGGGATGGGATGTCTGAGGCTGGGGCCACCCAAGGAAAAGGTGATGCTTAATCAGGGTGAAGGGCCTGCCATTTCCAGGGTCCTGATTCCCAAGAAGAATGCAAGGAAGAAATAGAGAAAGGAAGTAAAGGAAGGGAGAGAGGAAGAAAAAAGCAAGAGAGGGATGTCCGAAGAGAGAGGGCTGGTGGAAATTTGAACAGGGGCTGCATTTGGCTCCAGGCCAGACATTGGACATTCCTGGTCTAAGAGGTGATGCTGACTTGAACTAGCTGGTAAAATAAATATAAATATGATAAATAACAGTTATTTGTATCTATGCTCTAACCCAGCCATCTGCTTGATTCCTTTTCACCCAAACACACACAGTTCAACTATAAGTAATATGTTTATTAAGAAAAAAGTATATAATAGAAAATGCAGTTTCAGAAAGGAATAGAAAATAATCCAAAAGTCATTCCAAAATCAGCAGGCTAAGCAATCACAAAGGTACAATCAAAAACCAGACTGTAAAAGCATTTTCAAAGTTATCTCCATAAACTTGATATTATTGAGTGTAACCAATAGCAGTGACAAACTCTGTATATCAATCCAAAATCCCAAAAGAAAAAAAAAACCCTGTAATCCAGGGGTTTCAACACTTAAACCAAAACTATAATCCAAAGTCTTGAAAAGTAGAACCAAGAATTGTAATCCAATCAAGAGGCATTAATCTTAAACAGGAAGGCAAGATACATTACCTGTGTCCAGATCCTCTTAACTCAGAGCTCCCAACACAGGCAGCTTGACCTATGAAAATCCAGCATTGATCTCCCACTGCACATGATCACAAAATGCTTAAGAGTTCTAAATCTTGTATTGTCAAAGGCTTTCATGGCCGGAATCAGTGTTTTGTTGTAGGTTTTTTCGGGCTATATGGCCATGTTCTAGAGGCATTATCTCCTGACGTTTTGCCTGCATCTATGGCAAACATCCTCAGAGGTATAATATTCCTGACTTCCGGTGGATATGGCGACGGGATAGCCTCGTCGAGAGGGAGCTCCCGACGAGGACCAGCGTTGTGGTGGCTAGGTAGAGCTAAAAAGCTCCCCCCTTTGCCGGATTGAGTGCAAAGGTGTCGTGAACCCCAAGGACGCTTGAGACCCCAAAGATTTCTCCTCCCTCAAGGAGGAGAAGTCGAGAGGGCCCGAGCGGGAAGGGGAAGCGAGCCACCCCGCAAGGATCAAGCCACGAGGCTTGTCTAACCGCCGCCAAAACCACTCCAAAATAGAAGAAGAGGAAGACAGAAGAAACCCCGGCTGGGGAAAGGAAAAGAAAGACCCCAACCCCAGGTAACGGGAAGGTGTTCCCAAATTAATAACATTTGAAGGAAGGGAGGAACGGAGGGAAGAGAAAGACAAGGAAGGCTGAAGAAGGAACAAATAATAAGAATAAGAACAAAGAATAAAGAATCAGAGAACAAGGATAATCAAGGAATATAAATTATATATAGGTGATTTGATATTTTGGGCAATTGGATTAAATTGGATAAGTGGAAATTTGGCGAAAATAGATCAAATTAATGGAAAATAAGCTGATCTATGGAAATTAATCTTTATATATACTATAATTTACTATAAAAGAAGCAAGGAGGATAAAGAGCCCCTCACGCAATCCTAGTGGAGACGGAAGAAATAAAGATAAACAATACCGACCTTGACGCCATTATTGTTGAGTCTACTCCAGCCTTCTCTATAAACAATCTGGCTGCATGAAGCAAAGGAAGTGACGGAACAGGAACAGGAAGGCAGGAGACTTTGGAGGACTAAGAAAGAGAGAGGAAGCAAGAGGGGTTGGAAAGGAGTGAAGGAGGAAGTGACGGGGCGGAAGGAGAGCTGGCGCCATTTTGGATCATAGAGAAAAAACGCTATAGACCGGCAGAGAAGGAATTTGTGCATTTGGAAGACAGGGAGAATTGGAGGAGCAAAGAAGTGGCGGCGCAAGTACAAGAGTCATAAATAGAAGTGACGGAGAGGAGATACGAGGACGAGAAGAAGACGACGACGGACAAGGAAGAGAAGAAGACGGCGACGGACCAGGAAGAGAAGAAGACGACATCGGACCAGGAAGAGAAGTAGACGAAAGTTACTATAAAAGTTACTATAATAGGGAGGAGAACTGGATGATAAATAACCATTGAAGGAAGAAACATAAAGAGAAACAGATAAGTAAAGGACTAATTCAAAATTTCGGTGCTCCCAAGTGGAGGAAAAGAGCTTGTGCTTCTTATCAGCAATTTTATATTTGTGGTAAATTGATAATAATAGTCAATATACTATTACATGAAATTGATCTTAGACAATATAGTGTCATATCCTTTTTAAAAGGGCGGAAATTATAAATAAAATAAATAAAATTAATTAAAATTAGGGAAAGTATTAGATTTCAAATTTCAGTGGGCAAATATATAATGAGTGAATGAATTAATTTTATAATTTGTTAATAATTGAATAATTGAAGATTTTTAAGAAGTAAGAAGTAAGAAATTGATTTATATCACTATTGGTTACGAAATTAATTTAAATTGATGGACCTCTGCTTTGAAAATCAATATCATAACTGATAATAGATGTAATTAGAATAAAGATCTTTGGGAAATAAGAGGCAATTGGGAAATGACAACTCCAGGTAAAGCAGAGTCAAGAAGAGGATCATTGGATATAAATCCCAAAATGGATAACCTTCTAAAAGAGATTAAAAAGATATCAGAGAAACAAGATGCGTTGAAAATAGAATTGAAGGAGGAAATGAAGACTAAACATGAGGAGTATTATAAGAAACAAGAAGGAATAATTACTAAAATGACAGAAGAATTTAAAGTAATGAAAACAGAAATTAAAGAGGAATTTGGACAGATAAGGAAAGATATAACACAGCTGGATGGAGAAGTAAAGGAATTGAAAGCCTCTAAAGAGAAAATAGAAGGAACGCAAAAGGAGATGACACAAAAAATAAAAGGATTAGACAGACAAAGGGAAAAAATAGAACTAGAACAAGAAAGATTACTGCAAATGCAAATGGATTTTCAATTGAGACTCAGAAATATAATGGAAGATGACAAAGAAGACATAAGATTATTGATAATCAAAATTCTGGCAGATTGCTTGGAATGTGAGGGGGACGAATTAGAACAGGAAGTGGACCAAGTGTACAGGATATCATCATTTTATTCTAGAAGAAATAAGACAGACAGAGACGTGATAGTGAAATTTACAAGAAAGAAGGTACGAGATGATGTGCTCTATAATAATAATAAAAAACCAATCTTCTACAAAGGAAAGAAAGTTGCGGTTCTGAAGGAATTCCCACAGGCAACCTTAGCAAGAAGAAGAAAATATTTTTTCTTAACAGAAGAACTGAAGAAAAGAATGATAAGGTTCAGGTGGGAAAGAAAAGAAGGGATAATGGTGACATACAAGGAAGAAAGATATTGGTTGACAACGGAACACAAGGCTAAGACTTTTTATGAAAAACTTATGAAAGAGAAGGAAGGAGATGAAGAGCAAGGAGAAGAGAAAGAAGAAGAAGAATCAGGAGAAGAAGAAGAGGAAGAGGAAGTAGAGGTAGAGGAAGGTGAAGAAAGAAGATTATCTACACCAAGGAAAGGAGTAAAGGCAAAAAAGGCAAGATATAAATCACCAAAGGACTATGGCTTTTTAGGAAAAGAACCAAAACCACAGAGAATGACACCACGGAAAAAGGAAGAAAAAGGAGGTCAGAGTTCGGAACAATCGGCAACTGAAACAATGGAATTGGCTTTTGGCGACACAGGATTGGGACTAGATAAGGATAAATAAAATGATGGAGAGACAAATAAAATGTATTACAAATAATATTAACGGTATGAATTCCCCCCAAAAACGGAAGAGAGTATGGAGGAGTCTGAAGAAACAGAATTTTGATGTAATAATGTTACAGGAAACGCACATTTGTGATAAACATGTGGCACACCTTCCGAATAAAAAATTAGGAAAGGAATATTATTCGGCCTATGAAAAAAAGAAAAGAGGAGTGGTTACGTATATAAAGGACTCAATAGATTCAGAATTGGCATTTAGAGATACAGAAGGAAGATGTGTGGCAGTGAAAATAATAATTGGAGATTCTAAAATATTGGTATGTAATATATATGCCCCCAATGGACCGAAGAGAAAATTTGCTGAATTCTTAAATACTAAGTTAAAAGAAACAGATTTTGATGAGCTGATTTTGGCAGGAGATTTTAATGGGGTCGTCGATTGTCAGATAGACAAAAGTTTGAAGAAAAAGAAGCTTAAGGGAGGGAAACTCCCCCAGAAATTCATGGACTTACAAAAAGACTTCGATCTTGAAGATGTATGGAGAATTAGAAATAAAGATAAAAGAGATTTTACCTTCTTCTCGAACAGACATCAATCCTGGTCTAGAATTGATATGGTTTGGATTACTAAGAACCTCTCTACTAAAGTGAAAGAGATCAATATTCTGCCACGAGACCTATCAGATCACTGCCCTCTGGAAATGGTCGTAAATCAAAAAAACTATCATAGAAAATGGAGATTAAACGAGAACTTAATAAAAACGGAAGATGACAAAGAATATTTCAAGAAGTTAATCCAGGACTATCTACAAACAAATAGATTAGACTCAATGGAGCCACGAGTGGTTTGGGATGCCTTTAAGGCAGTTATGAGAGGGCACTTTATTCAACAAGGAGCAAGAAGAAATAGAGAGAGAAATAAAAGAATAAATGAGCTGAGGGCAGAAATAGCAGCAAAAGAAATGGAGTTAAAGAAAAACCCATCTAAACGAATAGAGAAACAATTGGGGACATTGAAACAGGAAAAAAATTATGTGGAGTTGGAATTCCAATCAAGACAGATGAAATTTCTAAAGCAACAGGCTTTTGAAAATGCTAACAAACCGGGTAAATGGTTGGCAAACCAGGTTAGAAAAAAGAGGCAAATCAACCATATTGCTAAAATAAGTATCAAGGACAAGGACTTGAAAACAGACAAAGAAATTTTGGAAGAGTTTCGGACTTTTTATACACAATTATATACAAAGGAGGACATAAAGAAAGAGGATATTATGGAATATATTGGACAAATGAAACTGGATAAAATAACAGATGAAGAGAGAGAAGAATTGAATAAAGAAATAACAGAAGAGGAAATTGAGAAAGCTATAAGTAAAATGAATGCAGACAAAGCTCCGGGACCGGATGGGTTTACGGCAGGATTTTACAAAACGTTTAAACAGCAGTTGATACCCATTTTTAAAGTTATAGCGAATGAAGCCTTAAAACATCGAAAGGTTCCAGACTCCTGGAAGGAGGCAGAAATAACTGTGATACATAAAGAAGGATCATTGGAAAATGATATTAAAAATTATAGGCCGATCTCCTTGTTAAATACGGACTATAAATTGTTCGCAAATATTATGGCCACAAGATTAAAATCTTTTTTAAGTAAGTGGATTGGAGAAGAACAAACAGGTTTTCTTCCAAATAGACATATGAAAGAAAACATACGCAACGTTCTAGACCTTTTGGAATATTATGAGACCAACCATCAGAAAGAATTTGCCCTTTTGTCAATAGACGCTGAGAAAGCATTTGATAATTTGAATTGGGATTTCTTCAAGATTTTGATACAAGAGTTGGACATGGGAGAGAAATTCAATAATGCAATTAATGCTATTTATGAATTTCAAAAAGCTAAGGTAAAAGTGAATGGGCAAGTGACACAAGAATTTGAAATTACGAAAGGTACGAGACAAGGTTGTCCACTCTCCCCATTAATTTTTGTTATGGCGGTGGAGATCCTGATGAAGAAAATTAGAGAAGATGAAAAGATTAAAGGAGCAAAAATCGGCAAATTTGAATATAAAATACGAGCGTTTGCAGATGACTTGATAGGTACAATTGAAAACCCGGAGAAAAACTTACAAAGTTGGATAAACAAAATAGAAGATTTTGGAAAGGTGGCAGGCTTTAAGATGAATATGAAGAAAACTAAACTTTTATTTAAGAATGTGAATAAGGAGAAACAAATAAAGATCCAACAACAGGTTGGAATAGAAGGTGTTAAGAAAATTAGATATCTAGGAGTCTGGATCACAGCTAGAAATGGACAACTTTTAAAGAATAACTATGAATTAGTTTGGAAGAAGGTCCAAAAGGATTTGCAGAACTGGGACCGGCTGAAACTATCTCTTCTGGGTAGAATATCTCTGATAAAAATGAATGTATTACCAAAACTTATGTTCTTGTTCCAGAATATACCGATAATAAGAAGTCAAACTCTGTTCAAACAGTGGAAGAAAGATTTAATGAAATTTGTTTGGAAAGGAAAAAGACCAAGAATTAATTACATGAACTTAATAGATAAGAAAACAAGAGGAGGATTGGGATTTCCCGATCTGAAGACTTATCACGAGGCCTGTGCACTGTCCTGGATTAGGGACTGGATGACTTTAGATAAAGAGAAGTGCTTAAACTTAGAAGGTTATGACTTAAGAGTGGGATGGCACGCATATATATGGTATAATAGAGAGATGAAGGAGAAAAATTTCGGCAACCATTTTGTGCGAGCCTCCCTATTACGGACATGGATTAGGTACAAAACTTTTTTTTATAAAACAACACCACTATGGATTTCAGCAATGGAGGCGCATCAAAGAAGATTACTAGGATGGAGGACATGGCCAAGATATAAGGATATACTGGTGAAAGGGACAACAGAGATGAAATCATTTGAACAATTAAGGACCTTATTTAGCAATATAACTTGGTTAAACTACCTACAAATTAAAGAATATTTTAAACAAGATCAAAAAATAGGTTTTGATTGGAATGAGAATACATGGGACAGAATACTAAAAACACAAAGGAAAACGGTTACAATATTATATAATAAACTGCTCCAGTGGATGACAGAAACAGAACAGGTGAAAACCTCTATGATTAAATGGGCGGAAAATATAAGAAGGCCCATCCACTTTGGGGAATGGGAAAGGATATGGAATAAAAAATTGAAATATACATATGCTATGGACTTAAAAGAAAATTGGTATAAAATGTTTTATAGGTGGTACTTGACCCCGAGTAGATTGAGTCATATGTATCAAAATGTATCAGATAAGTGCTGGAAATGTAGTGAGCAAGTAGGCACTTTTTACCACATGTGGTGGACATGTAAAGAAACAACAAAGTTCTGGTCTATTATACATGAGGAGCTACAAAAAATATTAAAGAAATGCTTTAAGAAGAAACCTGAATATTATCTTTTGGGATTTACAGACGATGACTGTAAATTGGATGAGAATGAAGATAAATTATTTACCTATTGCACAACGGCGGCTAGGATGGTTTTTGCCAAATACTGGAAGAATAGTGAGGTTCCGAGTATTGAAGACTGGTGGAAGAAAATTAAAGAAATAAGAGATATGGACGAATTAACTTTTTTGTTGAGAAGAAATGAAGGAAAAGTTTTGAGGAGGACAGATTGGTCCCTGATATATGATTATGAAAAGAATGTTGAAAAAACAATGGGATGAGAATTGATATTAAGGTGAAGAAATATCTTGAAAAGACCCTGAGGTTGGAGTGGAAGTCATTTTAGAATAGTTTGAGTAGTTGTATTGTATGTATTAGATGTTAGTTAGATATGGTGGGTTTTTGTTTCTTTTTTGTGTGTACCTTTCCCTTTCCTACTGTTCTATCTTCTTGTTTTTTGTTAGCCCTCTTTCCTTGTGTGGATTGTGAAAAACTTAATAAAAATTATTTTAAAAAAAAAAAAGGTATAATATTCCTGAATGAGCACTTTATTAAAAGTAAGATTATGCAAGTGATATTGAATTATCCACATCTTTATCATTTTTACACCCTTTTCATAAAAGTACAGGTTGAGTATATCATATTCGAACTGCTTGGAATCAGAAGTGTTCTGTATTCCATATTTTGTTTTGATTTTAAAATACAGGTAGAATATCTCTTTTCCTAAAGGCTTGGGATCAAAGAATTTCCATCTTTCCCATTCCCCCCCCCCCCCCAGGGTTTTGGAATGCTTAATAAGTTATCTTATTATTTATTTATTTATTTATTAGCTGCACTTATTAACCGCCATTCTCAGCCCAAAAGGGCGACTCTTGGCGGTGTACAGTACACATAAAAGACAATTACAAAAGGCAATTTCAACAACATCTAAACTAACAACACTTACAAACTACACTAAAAATCCGCTTCGTCTCATAGTGGAATCATAACCCATCTCATATTCCTTGTTCCGTTCCGATTCTTCATTACCGTAATGTAAGCACTTAATTAAATGCCCTCTCGAACAGCCATGTCTTAAGGCTTTTCCGAAAGGACATGAGGGAGGGCGCCTGTCTGATGTGTGCAGGGAGGGTGTTCCACAGCCGGGGGGCCACCACCGAGAAGGCCCTCTCCCTCGTCCCCGCCAGCCGTGCCTGTGAGGCAGGCGGGATCGAGAGAAGGGCCTCCCCAGACGATCTCAAGGTCCTCGTGGGCTCGTAGGCCAAGATGCGGTCCGAAAGGTATTTTGGGCCGGAACCGTTTAGGGCTTTGTAGGCCAAAACCAGCACCTTGAATTGGGTCCGGTAGCAAATCGGCAGCCAGTGGAGCTGGGACAACAGGGGCGTTGTGTGCTCCCTGCCACCCGCTCCAGTTAGTAACATGGCTGCCGCGCGCTGAACCAGCTGAAGCTTCCGGGCCGTCTTCAAGGGCAGCCCCACGTAGAGAGCGTTGCAGTAGTCCAAACGGGATGTGACAAGAGCGTGTACCACCGTGGCCAAGTCAGACTTCCCGAGATACGGGCGCAGCTGGCGCACGAGCCTAAGCTGTGCAAATGCTCCCCTGGTCACCGCCGAAACCTGGGGCTCCAGGCTCAGCGACGAATCCAGGGTCACACCCAAGCTGCGAACCTGCGCCTTCAAGGGGAGTGCGACCCCGTCCAGCACAGGCTGTAACCCTATATCCCGTTCGGCCTTGCGACTGACCAGGAGTACCTCTGTCTTGTCTGGATTTAGTTTCAGTTTGTTCGCCCTCATCCAGACCGTTACAGCGGCCAGGCACCGGTTCAGGACCTCGACAGCCTCCTTAGTAGCGGGTGGGAAGGAGTGACAGAGTTGGACATCATCTGCGTACAGATGACACCTCACCCCGAAACTCCGGATGATCTCACCCAGCGGCTTCATGTAGATATTAAACAGCATGGGGGACAGTATGGAACCCTGTGGCACCCCACAAGTCAAAGGTTGTGGTGTGGAACAGGAGTCCCCCAATGACACCTTCTGGGTGCGACCCTCCAGAAATGACTGGAGCCACTGCAAAGCAATGCCCCCAAGACCCATTTCCGCAAGGCGCCCCAGAAGGATACCGTGGTCGACGGTATCGAAGGCCGCTGAGAGGTCCAGGAGCACCAACAGGGACACACTCCCCCTGTCTAGCTCCCGGCGCAGATCATCCACTAAGGCGACCAAGACCGTCTCGGTACCATGCCCCGGTCTGAAACCAGACTGTGCCGGATCCAGATAATCAGTGTCTCTCAAGAATACCTGGAGTTGTGAAGCCACCACGCTTTCCATGACTTTGCCCAAAAAGGGGAGATTGGAAACAGGCCGAAAGTTGTCCAATTTAGTGGGGTCCAGTGATGGCTTCTTCAACAGCGGCTTTATAATAGCCTGTTTTAGGCTCGCTGGAATCTTGCCTTCCCGAAGGGAGGCATTCACCACCACTGTTACCCACTCAGCCAATCCCCCTCTGGCCTCCCTTAGAAGCCAGGATGGGCAGGGGTCTAGGATGGACGTGGTGGGCCTCATTCCTCCAAGTATCTTGTCCACATCCTCGGGTTTCACAAACTGAAAAGAATCCATCAAAATAGGACAAGCAGGTGCTCTTGTTACATTCTCGGAGACTGCATCTAACGCGGCGTCCAGCCCAGAACGGATCAAGGCGACTTTGTCTGCAAAGAACCGAGCAAATGCTTCACAGCGCGCGACCGAATTGTCAGGGCTCCCATCTGCAGTGATGGGAGTTAAAAGACCTCTGACAATCCAGAACAGCTCCGCCGGACGGTTCTTTGCAGACGCAATAGTGGCCGCAAAGAAAGATTTCTTTGCGGCCTTTATTGCCGCGGCATATGCCCTAAGAAAGGACACAAACCGTGTTCGGTTTGACTCGCTCGGATCCGAACGCCACACGCTCTCTAGTTCCCTCTTCCTTCGCTTCATCACTGCCAGCTCCTCAGTAAACCAAGGGGCTGGTTTAGCTCGGCTACTTGAGAGGGGACGTTCCGGAGCAATCATGTCAATAGCCCTGGCCATCTCCCCATTCCAGAGAGCCACCAAGGCTTCGACATGGTCACCTACCGAGGTGGCGGGAAAATCCCCAAGAGCCGTCAAGAATCCATTCGGATCCATCAGCCTCCTGGGGCGGACCATCTTAATAGGTCCTCCACCTTTGCGGAGGTTAGGGGGTGCAGTGAGCCTAAATCTGATCAGGAAGTGGTCGGTCCATGGCAACGGAGAGATGGACAACTCCTCCACACCGCCACCCTGTTCCCATCCCTGGCAGAAAACCAAATCCAATGTGTGTCCAGCACAGTGGGTGGGGCCAGATATTTGTTGGGACAGCCCCATGGTTGCCATGGCAGACATGAAGTCCTGAGCCGCACCTGTGAGGGTCGCCTCGGCATGGACGTTGAAGTCTCCCAGCACAAGGAGCTGTTGAGACTTCAACGCCAGGCCCGAGACCACCCCCACTAGCTCAGGTAGGGAGACTGTAGTGCAGCGAGGTGGACGGTACACTAACAGAATCCCTATTCCGTCCCGGTCACCCACCCTCAGGTAGACGCTTTCAAAATTTGCGGTCTGCGGGATGGGGCACCTGGTCAGATGGATGGAATCTCTATAGACCACTGCGACCCCGCCTCCCCGCCCTTCGGATCTCGGTTGGTGCTGCACGGAGAAACCCGGAGGACAAAGCTGGGTCAGATTTACTCCTCCAGCTTCATCCAACCAGGTCTCCGTGATGTACGCCAGATCTGCCCGCTCGTCCAGGATTAGGTCCTGGATCCAGGTCGTTTTACCGTTGACAGATCTGGAGTTCAACAGCACCACCTTTAGTCCAGAGGGTCCGCTCACCTGGTTACACCAATTTACCTTAGGAGACCGAGTTGGAATTGTTAATGTTTTAGATAAATGGTCCGAATTAGGCCGAATTTGAGGTCTCCTTTTCCCGCATCTCCTCCTTCCCACCACGACCTCTATGGGGGCCCCTCGGCTAGCGGAACACCTCCCTTCCTCCATGCCGCAGTTCATGACCAGGGTCTTATTCTCTATTCCAACAGATGTTTGAGAAGTTGGCGTTTTTTCTTGCCAGTTGTTTTGGTCTCCTTTATCCCCCCTCCCCTCCTCATTGTTCTTCACCGGCTCCAGCCCTCCTCCTCCCCTGCTCCTTCCACCAATCAATAGTGTCAGGGACAGAATACATAGGAGGGTGGGGGACCACATGGATGAAAACAACACACTTCGGTAGCTGGTAGATACAGGTAGTAAACATTCAACCGAGAGCAAGGTGGTCCCTAGAGTGCTGGGGTTTTAAGTGCAGCAGTCATAACAGGTAGCAAATTTCCACGGCTACAAGAGTAGTTCTTAAGGTGCAGGTTTTAAAGTGCATCAGGGTATTAAAGTGCAATAAGCCAAAACTTAGCCCTCAATGTTACTAAAGTGCAGCAGGAGGACACGGGTAAGGTAAAGGGCAAATCAGTCGGCAATGGAGGCAGGCGCCTTTAAAGTGCTATGTAAAGATCTTATTCCCACATTAGCAGCAAGTATGGAGGAACTATAACATGCGATATCCACAATATGTAAACACGCTAATCAAAGATTGACAATTGGCAAAGCGTTATGATTCAGATGTAAACTGGACGATTGGTGTCAGTTAGCGGATGGGTTTCCGGAGGTGTCGACACGGCGGTGGTCAGCACAGTTGGTCTAACAGTTAATCTACACAATAACAATCAGCACAAAGAGGGTCAGCACAGAGATGGTCAGCACAAAGGTCTACACAGTGTTGGTGGGCCCAAATGGTGGAAAGGATTGTGGGCCAGAGTCCAGCTCTACTGGCTCCTACGGGCTCCTACGATGTAATAGCCCGCTCAGCAGGAGCCTGAGGGGGCAGAAGCCCAGCAACCAGGATGGGACCACGATGGAGGGAGTCCTGCGAGTGGGAGCAACAAGCAGTGCTGGCTCAGCAGCAGCGTCCTGTGCGGCTAGATGGAGAGATTACACAGCCGCGGCCTAGCTAGGGCAGCGCTCAATGGCGCTGCCAGCCCCCAGTGAAACCAAACAGCTCACCTCAGAGCCTCCTCGCTCAGAGCCTCGCCGCTTTGCCCCGAAGGGGGGGCGAGCCAGCCGCTCAGATGGTCCCAGCTCTGCAGCAGCGGCAGTCACTCACGGAGCGGCAGTGGCGGCCCTCGAGGTGGTTCGGGCCTCTATGGCGGCGACAGCCCCGGCGACGGCTAGGCCTCTTTAGAGGCGGCGGCGGCTTCAGCGAAGGCCCCTGCAGCGGTGATGGTGGTCTTGTCCCGAGCTGCCCCAGCGGGATCTTGGAAATGAGACCCAAATATAAACACAAAATTAATTTGTTTCATAGGTATCATATCCACATAGACTGAAAATAATTTCATACTCAATATTTTAAATAATTTTATGCATGAAACAATGTTTGTGTACATTGAAACCCTGAGCCATGAGAAAGCCACCCAAATTTGGATTTCAGAGTATTTCAGACTCTGGAATTGTGGATAAGGGATACTCAAGCTTATGCCAGTCTGACTATTAATCCTTTCCATAGACTATGCTATATTGCTTTTTATATAAATTCCACAATACATTATTTATATCAAATAAAAATCATTCAAAGAATGGCTTCCCCAGACTACTGTGAATATGTGCCAGTGTCTATAGCTACAGGGCATACAAGTTGGGAATGGCATACTGCTCAAGTATTCTCTCTCATCCTCCCACTTTACTATTTTGTCCTCAACTTACATCACTTGCAGAAAACTGAGTTCAAAATACAAATGTAGTTTTCAGTCAGTTATATTACCAGGGAGAAGATGAGAGAGGGAAGCAGAATCTAGACTCCAGTTAAAGCAAAGTGTTGCATCTTCTTCTACCTTGTGCATCCTTCCTCATTAATACCTTTGGTTACCTTATACACTTTCTATTGTTCCGTCACGTCTGTGAAACGTTTGAAAATATGGAAAAACATTTTTTTGTCTCTTCTCTCTTTTCCCTTCCCGTTTTTCTTTATCCTATGTGTTTCTATGCTGGAATATTTTGGCCCATAAGACATTAGGGACTTTGTCACATGAAAGTGATATACTAGCACAGTAGCAGGACCATTACCTTTGGAGACGGTATTGCATGATGTTGTATCATATCCACTGCTGGTCTGCCATCTATCTATTTATTTATTTACTTTATCTTCATCCTGCCATTATCACAATGAAAAGACTCAAGGTGGCTAATTGATAGGCAAAGCCTGTTAGTAGCACCTGATTGTGCCATGATCCCATGACTTATCTGGTGCAATAAGTCCAGGCACTTCTGTTATTATTTATTTATTTATTTAAAACTTTTCTATACTGTTCTTCTCTTACCTCCATAGATGGACTCAGGACGGTTCACAGCAAGGATTCAGTGCTAACAAATAAAACCATTTAAACATCATACATAACAATGGATAAAAATACAATAAAATAACAGACATACATATAAAACCAGTTCGCCAAGTTAGAAAACAACGTCCGTCTCAATTCGCACTTTGTGGTCAATACAGTAATCAGTTACTGGTCTCCGTCATCATTCTGGGAATGCCTTGTTCCATAGCCATGATTTCACCTGTTTCCTAAAGGCCAGGAGGGAGGTGGCAGATCTGATTTCATTTGGGAGAGAGTTTCATAGCCGGGGGGGGCACCACAGAGAAGGCCCTGTCTCTCATTTCCACCAGATATGCTTGCGAAGGTGGCGGGTCCAAGAGCAGGGCCTCTCCAGAAGATCTTAACACCCTTGATGGCTTGTAGGGGAGAATACGTCCGGATAGGTAAACTGTTACAGTATTATCTATGCTCCCTTCGATGGGAATGTTTATATTTTTTTCTACTCAGCCCTTTACAATGGTAAAATATTAAAATAAAACAAAACAAAGAAGGGGAAGCAGTCTGCTGAAAGAGCGGAGTTATGCTGCCCACTTGGAAGAGCAGTTTTGCACAGCCAAGTCTTTGCAACTGCATAATGCTAGCAGTTGTGTGATATCTCCTGTCATAATGATGATCCCCATTGTGGGGACACTTCAAGATAACAGCAATGACAGGCTTGCATGCTGTGAGATATATGCATGTTGCCTTTGTTTTAAATTGAGGTTTGTTTGTTGTTGTTGTTTTAAAAAAATTCACATTTTGTATATTGCATCAAGTAAAGTAACCTTTTAAAGCAGACTGATATGTTCAAAACCAAATTAATTACTTATTTTAGGGATTAGCTGCATAAACAGCAACCCATCCAGCACAAGGTTGGACTATTGACTTTCATATGTCCCAGACAGAGTGATAAAAAGGCAAAGGAGCAATAACAACTAAATAATGACAGTATTAATTTATGTTCATCTGTTTTTATCTCGGTTTTTCAAGAAACATATGCAGAGGACTCCTGAATTAAGAAACAGTAGTTTCATTTCCTTTAAAAAAAAGAAAAAAAGATCGCTGTGAGTTTACTACACTCCAGATTACAAGAATGCAATCAGCCAACCTCTTGGAAGTAATTACTTCAAAACAGTAGTTCTGTTTAGAAAATGTATAAACATTAGAGTGGAAGTTTATAACTGAAGTATTTAATGATTCAACTAGAAAATTCAGCTGGGTCATTTCACTCTGCCCTTTCCCTTTTCTGCAATGAGCTTGTGTTTGTGTTCAATAAAGGCATGCTAATCTGATTTTTTTTTAAAATGGACATTGTTCCCCTATGGGTTTTTCAAAACAACCCTACAGTCCTATGTGTCCTTTCCCATCTGGCTATGGGTGC
Source organism: Anolis sagrei (assembly GCF_037176765.1). NCBI lineage: Eukaryota > Metazoa > Chordata > Lepidosauria > Squamata > Anolidae > Anolis > Anolis sagrei. The sequence goes on from NC_090024.1 coordinate 74,503,969, forward strand.
ATCTTCACTGATACATTTAATGTGAAGGTGGGGAGGGGGTGAATTCATGTTGTAGTTGTTGCCCAGTCCATGGACATAATGTGATCTCAAGCTGTGTTAACAGAGGCTACATGATACTCCAGAGATTCCTCAAAATTGCAACTTTGGGCTTCCTATTTGGAAAGCACCCACTATTGGTTACATTCCCTCTCTGCTTTTCTCAATTCCCCCTTTTTCCTTTCCCCTCTCTTGCATTGTCACACTGTTTTGGATATCATCACTCCAGGCTCCTAGTGTTATTTTTGTGCCCAGTGACCACTGCAAATGGCTGATTGGTGGAGGAAAGCTAAGGGTCACACCCAAGTGGTGCCAAACTGATTCTGATGCTGCTCAGCCATGCAGCTGCCATTCAGCAACCTGTCTGGCTTGGGCCTCGCTAGCTCCCAAGCTCAATTAGGTGTGCAGTGTAGCCTCTGGCAATGCTCTGGTAATGCTGTTTCTGATCTGTCAAGATACACACTATGATATTTTTAATGTGACTGCAGCAATATAATCATAGTAAGTTAGTAGTTTCTGCTGGTGAAATAAATCTTGATTTCTTGGGGTCCAAGAGTGATTAAATACACAGGTTGCTAAATATATATTTTGGAAATTAATTGTTGTTCTTGTTGTTGCTATCAAGTGCCTATGGTGAACCTATCACATGGTTTTCTTGGCAAAAGGTTCTCAAAGTGGCTGAGTGGGGGTTCAAACCTTGATTTCCAAAGTATTATCCAACTGTCAAACAGCCACATGTTTGGTCTCTCAAGTGCATGGAAATATACATGAATTTTATGAATTTTCACAGGGTTTTCTCAGACATGAAATACTCAGCATTGGTTTGCCATGACTTTCCTTTAAATATATATTCCATGGAAATGCTGTGGCCTTCCCAAGGACATACCCAGGAGCAAGCACAGAATTTTAGAGTTGGATAGGAGATGATAAATACATCAAATTTTACAAGATAATAAAACAGGTTGAGCTGAACAGAGAAGATACTTGCAAAACATATGGCTGGCTGCCAAAATTGGTAATAGCATAGTGATGCTGTTCAAAGCAATTGAGAAGTGCAATTTATCAGAAGCAATGCATCAGAAATAGTTAATGTAAAGAACTTATGTGTACGCACATACAAAGTAGCTGGGTTTATTTTTCATGTAGTTTCACAGGAATCGATGATGTGTAAGCTGTTAACATGGAAAATCTCTTGTACAAGCAATTGCAAATCAGCTTATCGACCTCATCAGATGGGCTAAAATCAGCAGCATACATCAGTTCCTCTACATTTGTCCCACAGAGCCTGTTGGCTTCTATCCCATGATGTAGAGTTACTTCTGGCAGGGCTCTATGGTACATATGGATAGGAACCTATGTATGCTACCACGGCAGCAACATGGGAAGCTTCCCCTGTTGCATTAGCAACAGTGGGGGGAAGACAGGTGGAACATGCTTCTCCCTGTTGGGGTTTAGGGTAAGTTGGGCAGTGTAAGGTGTGGGGTAACAGGTTCCCCCTGCCAGGCACCACCAGATTCACCACAATCTGTGGCAATTCCAGCAGCCAATGTGATAACGTTGAAAGTCTTGTATGTTGAATGACTGTCCACACTCAAAACCATTATTCTCAGCCAAAAAAAGCTTAGCAAACTCTTCTTAACTCACATTACATTTGGACATCATTAATTGGACAGATCTATATACAAAACCTTATATTTCATGAAAATGCCCTTGTAACAAACAATACGAGGCATGAAAAACGACACTATCTTTTAAGCACATAGACAACAGATGCCAAGGAGGCTGTTACAACGTTGGGATACAGAAAGCGAGTAGCCTGCTGGATTGTGTGGGAATTTCCACTTGCTTTGGATGGGATTGAGCTTCCAAGGGAGTTGCTTGGAGGTAGGCTTTGGAAACATGCAGTGGTCCTTGGAAGGGAGGTGGAAGAAATAGCCAGAGTCCATCTTTGCCCATATTGGTCAAGCATGCCACCTGCATTCATTCTTGTGAAAGAAAGATCTGATCACATTGATGTGTGTCTTAATTGTTTCAAATTTATATTACGGTAATATGCTATACATGGGGGCACCCCCCTAAGGTAGAGCCTCCCAAACAGTTCATGTTGATGACACACTTTTTAGACATACATCATTTTGCAGCACAGTAATTCATTTTACTAGCAAATTGGAGGTTAAACCAAACCCTAATAAGAGATACAGACACATACTAACGAAATGTATGGGGACACAATATATCTCATGAAAGCCTTTCATAGATAGATAGATAGATAGATAGATAGATAGATAGATAGATAGATAGATAGATAGATAGATAGATAGTGATTTATTGCATATTTCACATAGGCTCAGAGGTTTATTGTTAAGTTTGTGCAACCATGCTGCAGCTGATACTCTAACCTGTCACAAAACACAGTTTGGGAAGTTCTGCTCTAAAGTTCAAAAACTACACAAGAGTATAGCCTTGCATTTGGGTCACAATTCCACTGTCAGCCGTATTATCTTGATATTGGAGTGATTTCATTGTTGTCGTGTCTCTTTGGTGGGAGGCATCATTCAAATAGCTGGTTTTGTTCTGCGAAGACATAAATAGTTCAGGTCATTTAAAACACTCCAAAAACCTGTCCTCTTTCATGTAAATCTGGCTTTAAAATATCATTTGGGTCAGCTTCTAACCTCCAGCCTGCAGTAGGATTGATATAGCTGGGGTGAACTGGGAGTCCAACAACATCGACCCTGATTTAGGACATTACAGTGGAAGATGTTGCCTTCAATATTTGGGCAGGTGCATCCACTTCTGATGTTGATTAGATCTTTGAAATCTGTTTGAATTTCTGCATCTACTCTATATGTTCTGAATCAGCATCCTATATAAGTTCTTTAAAATTCAGGTTTAAACCCAGAACACATTCACCACTACTCGGCTTTCACTCATCCACTGCAAAATTCATTTGGGAATATCCTGTAGAATGGGTAGATCTGTTTGTTGTATACCTATTAGGTAAACAGTGTGGGAGCTGCAAAGGTTCAAACCAGATAGCAATATTTTTCTGTGACAGCAAGACAAAGATGGCCGTGTTTCAGTTTTCCCTCTGTAGACTTCAGGACTGTAGCTTGCTCTGAACTTGGATTCAAATTAAGTCTTGTTACCCTGTCAATAACACAAAATAGGCTGCTGAGGTTTATTAAATTATTCAAGAGTACCTTAATAATTCAAGAGCAAATATGGACAATCAGGGTTGTTCATTTTCCTGGCTTGTATCAACTTCTTAGTATATATTCCAAACAAGAAGTGAAAGAAACAAGCCTCGGGTAAGAAAAGAAAACACAAGGCTTTAGTTATTGAATATGGAGGGGAGCATGAAACAACCGGGACTGTGCACAATGGTTTGCATGAAGACTATGTTGATTTAAGATCCATTGAAACCAAAAGTACTAATTAATTATCATTTATGTCCCCTTGATTTATGTCTATCTTAAGTATCCACTAGACTGAGGCACAGGAAGTTTGTTCAGTGGCTTCCCAATGAGAGTCCACTCTCCTTCCACCAACAAGTGAGTGGCCTGCAATGCTCAGAACAGAAACCAAACAGCCCTCCTTTGCTCAAGTGGGCTCTTAAGCCCATAACAATACTGAATAATGGTATGTATTATTGAAGTCCTAATGGAATACACTATTTCCCATCTGAAGTACATTAAAGAATGTATCTTCCTGTGATGGGGATGCAGGATTTTATGGGAAAACCCTTGTGACCATGTCTCTTTCAGCAAGTGAGGAAGAGATATCAAAGCCACTAATTATAATGTCAAATTGCACTATGAAGGTTATTTAAAATCATGTTGAACAGATTTTTAAATTGCTTTTCTATGAAATCCAGCAGTTTTCTTGAAGATTGTTTTGGAATACATAAACAGGGCAAAATTCTAGCACCTCTTTTTGATGCACACAGCTTACAGGAGTAAATGATGCCCCCTGGTGACTCTGTTTGATGCAGTATTTTTCCTAATTCTACTGCATTATGTGTGCATGCCTTCATGTCCCCTGTGGACTTAAAATGAACTTGCATTAGTACCAACTTAATAGAATATTCATAATTTTTAAATGTCAGAGAATACTCCAAGGAATCTGATGTCAATATGTTTAATTGTTTGTCTTATCCAATAACATTTTATGATTACGCAATACAGTCACCCCTTCATAGTTTCTGGAATTAGGGGCACAGAGTTCCCAGAATAAAGGAAAAAACATGAATTAAAAATTGCCTTTTTAAAACTTGAAAATTTCTCTAGTAATCTCTAGGTTCTCCAGCATTACTCTATGGTTAACCTCCAGCAGAAGATGATTATATATGGAAGAACAACAGATCCCCAGAGAAAACATTTTAGTTACATCCAAGAGGTCTTAAGGGGCTTGGTGGGGGATGGGGGCGAAATAGACATTTGCCCCCAATTCGTGGCATAAATAGCTCAGGAAAATACAGACATTGAGGTATACGCAAGGCATCCCTTAAGGGTGGGGGTCATTGTGCAACAAACACTCACCTAGAGGTCATCAAATGGGTGAGGGGACATCATTTGGCACAGAAATAAGAGAGGCTGATATCAATAATTTGACACAGGCTTCTCCAGACTTTTACCTTCAGGTTGCCCGGTTGGGGATCCAGGGCACACAGATATTACATACTAAATAGCCGAGGACGCTGCCTCGGTTAGCCACCAAGTTCCTAGACACATAGTTTAGTTCAGTTAAAGTTAAATAGGTAACATTTAATAAAGTTGCCCAAATTTGAATCCATACCATGGTTGTCTGTCTCGTTATTTCAGGGGTTAAGGGGCAAAAGAATATAACATCAAAATAACATTATAATGTGTAATAGAAAGAGTTTCAGAACATTCTAATTGCTTTCCATTTGTGCTTCCCTTGAACCACTTGTGTGTCCATGTGACAGCCCGATCAGCTGATCAGCTGTTTTTGGACTTTTAAAAAGCACACGTGCATTGGAGCAGTGTATAAAGGGGGGAGGGAAGGAAAGCACATGTTTTGCATGACTGTTGAGATATATAGTAATTCAAATGTGCACATTTTTAGCCAGAATCAGATTATAAGCACACCTTTTTAACATGTGTTTTTTACCTCCTAACCCAATCCCTTCTGCACTTTCACTAAAATCATTTAGCCACCGTCCCTTTTAACCTGGTCATTTCTAGGTTTTACAGCATGTGTAGAAGGGGCCTAAAAGAAAGCTCTGTGAAGCCTTGAACCTGGCTTGCTCAAAATCTGATCTATCACTATAAACTCTGTAAGACATCTCATTCTTTTAAAATATTTAATCTTAAAATATTTGTAATATATATGCATGTGTAACATGTGTGAGCAAGGGAAAGCAGGTGAAAAAAGACAGAGGGGGCAGATGAAGGCTATATACTGAGATTCTGGAAGCAGGTAAATCTTAATACTAGTGAGAAGAAAGCTAACCATGGGTCTAATTTGAATCACACAAATATTCATCTATTACCCAAGTGATTATTCTAAACAAAAGAGATGGGGAATTTTAATCACTTATCTCTAATCTAATGTGAACCATAGGACTTTATCACATTATCCTGTTCTTCTGCTATAGTTGTGTCACCGCTGATAGTGGATACATACATACCTTGTTGAGCACCTTCAATATTGCATCTGTCTTCAGTAGTGCAATTGTGCCCTTAAACATTCAATGATCCTGCAACTGCACTTCCCTAAGTCCTTAGAGCCCCACCTTACTGTATGAATCAATTAAAAGGAAAGCAGCCACTTTAGAAATAGTGAAGGGAAAGAGGGAGAGGAGGAGACTCCTACCTCCTAATATCACTTTATTGCAGACAGGCTGTCACAGAAGGAAAAGACACCCACTGAACAAAGTTACATGACCGGAATGTTGCCAGATTGGAAGCTATTGATGGATTTTAGTTCTTGATAGCTAGGAATGGGAGAATTATGGGGAGGGATGCAAACTGGAAGTGAGATGCATATGGTGTTATGTGTTAGACACCGTCAGCAAAGGTGATGGATCAGCTGTAATGCCAGTTTGCTTGCCTCATGAGATCATAGAATCATAGAATCAAAGAGTTGGAAGAGACCTCATGGGCCATCCAGTCCAACCCCCTGCCAAGAAGCAGGAATATTGCATTCAAATCACCCCTGACAAATGGCCATCCAGCCTCTGCTTAAAAGCTTCCAAAGAAGGAGCCTCCACCACACTCTGGGGCAGAGAGTTCCACTGCTGAACAGCTCTCACAGTCCATAGAGTGCCATCCAATTTGATAGAAGTAATAAGGTTACCCTGGTGCCGGGACATGGCTCAGAATTTCAAACTGAACTCAAATGTGTCCAATGGCCTGGGTCTCTTCTTCTCCCTATTCTCAGAGGATTTGATTTGGGTATTCAGGTCTTGTACAGACATGCTCATAGGAAGGTTTGCCAAGATTTTGCATTGCCTGTTTCAAATTCCTCTCCTGAAGTTGCTAGAGTTCACTTCAAAATTGCTCTTACAAGAAAAGCTTAACCTTTTGGCCACAAATATTGATCTGATAGAAAATTAATTTCCGGTATGTTTGAAGCTTCAAGCAGTAGAGTTAGTGTTCTACTTGGTGTCATAAACTGGTCAGTCTTTTTTCCATCCCTATCTTTTGCTTTTGACAAAACAATAGCAGTAAGATCAATAGTGGGAAAGAAAAATTTAAAAATCCTCCAAATATCATAAGATGCCAAAGTTATAAAGCATGGTGTAACAGTGTAGATAAACTGATTGATCTCTATTGGCTATTTCTGGAGCCTGCAAAATACTTATCTAAATGAGGGATTCTGTGGGCTGTCGTTCCAAAGGTATCTTTTCCAGGCTATAGACATAGCTTTGCGAAATGCTAACTTAGACTCTATCTACACTGCCATATAACCCAGTTTGAATTGCATTGTAATAGTCAGTGTAGACTCATATAAGGTAGATTACACTACACTGAATTGGATTATATGAGTCTATGCTGCCATATAGTCCAGTTCAATGCAGTTAGTCTGCATTCTCAGACTGGATTATATGGATATAACTGTGTGGCTTTGGCTTTGGGGCATCCTCAACTGGAGTCTTAAGAGGATGTAACAGGGCAACCCCTTTATTTCTTTGCATTTATGTCCCATTCATATATATAACAAAGAGTGGTATGGAATCTTGGGAATTGTAGTTTTGCAAGCTCTTTAACATTTTTGGCCAAATGGAGTGGTTGAGGGATTAGAGGACATCCAACCCCAAATTGGGAAACAAGTTGTCCAGGAATACCTGGCTGCTTTAAATGGGTTCATGTCCCCAGGGCCAGATCAACTACACCCAAGAGTATTGAAGGAACTAGCGGAAGTCATCTCAGAACCATTGGCAGTCACCTTTAAGAGTTCTTGGAGAACGGGAGAAGTCCCAGTAGATTGGAGAAGGGCAAATGTGGTCCCAATCTTCAAGAAGGGAAAAAAAGATGACCCAAACAATTACCGTCCAGTCAACCTCCCGTTGATACCAGGCAAGATCCTGGAAAAGATTGTTAAGGAAGTGGTCTGCAAACACTTAGAAAGGTATGCAATCATTGCTAATAGTTAACATGGATTTATCAGAAACAAGTCATGCTAGACTAATCTGATCTCTTTTTTCGATAGAGTTACAAGCTGGGTAGATGCAGGGAATGCCATGGATGTAGCGTATCTGGATGTCAGTAAGACCTTTGACAAGGTCCCCCATGACCTTCTGGTAAACAAACTAGTCTAATGGGGGCTAGGCAGAACTATGGTTAGGTGGATCTGTAATTGGTTGAGTGGACAAACCCAGAGGGTGTTCACCAATGCTTCCTCTTCATCCTGGAAAGAAGTGACGAGTGGAGTGCCGCAGGGTTCCGTCCTGGGCCTGGTCCTGTTCAACATCTGTATTAATGATTTAGATGAAGGGTTAGAAGGCATGATCATCAAGTTCACAGGTGACACCAAATTGGGAGGGATGGCCAATACTCCAGAAGACAGGAGCAGAATTCAAAACGATCTTAACAGATTAGAGAGGTGGGCCAAAACTAACAAAATGAAGTTTAACAGGGATAAATGCAAGATACTCCACTTAGGCAGAAAAAAATAAAAAACAAAGATACAGAATGGGGGATGCATGGCTCGAGAGCAGTACATGTGAAAACAAGTTAAACATGAGCCAACAATGTCATGTGGCAGCAAAGAAAAAAAAAACTAATGGGATTTTGGCCTGCATCAATAGGAGTATAGTGTCTAGATCCAGGGATGTCATGTTCTCCCTCTATTCTGCCTTGGTTAGACCACACCTGGAATATTGTGTCCAATTCCGGGCACCACAATTGCAGAGAGATATTGACAAGTTGAAATGTGTCCAGAGGAGGGCAAGTAAAATGATCAAGGGTCTAGAGAACAAGCCCTTTGAGGAGCGGCTTAAAGAGCTGGGCATGTTTAGTCTGAAGAAGAGAAGGCTGAGAGGAGACATTATAGCCATGTATAAGTATGTGAGAGGAAGTCATAGGGAGGAGGGAGCAAGCTTGTTTTCTGCTGCTCTGGAGGTTAGGACGTGGAACAATGGCTTCAAATTACAAGAGATTCCATCTGAACATTAGGAAGAACTTCCTGACAGTGAGAGCTGTTCAGCAGAGGAACTCTCCTCCCTGGAGTGTGGTGAAGGCTCCTTCTTTGAAGGCTTTTAAACAGAGGCTGGATGGCCATCTGTTGGGGGTGCTTTGAATGCAATTTTCCTGCTTCTTGGCTGGGGATTGGATGGCCCATGAGGTCTCTTCCAACTCTATGATTCTATGAAATAGTGCTGCCTCACAAATCTACATTTTCTATGATTGAAAATCAATGAGCCATGGCAGTTAAAGTGATGCGAAACTACATTAATTCTATAATGTAGATGCACCCACAGATCCATATTAATGTCAACAGGTTCCCTTCCATCCCAGGCTAGATCTACACTGCTACACAATGCAGTTTCAGAATGCAAAATGTACTGCATTGAACTGGATTACATGAGTCAACACTGCCATATAATCCACTTCAGTGTAGTTAATCTGTGTTCTGAAACTGTATCATATGGAGGTTTTGAATAGATGATTTTAATGTGGGAAAACTGATTTTAATGTTTATGTAAATTTATAGTTTATTTATGTTCAGGAAACTGAAAAGTTGTGATTCTGTTTCTTCACTGATTGTTTCCACTGCTTAATGACCCGGCACAGAGAAGAGTTAAAAAATACTGAAAAGAAAGAGCATTTTGCAATTCTGTGCCAGAAAGTGGATTAGCAGTTAGTAGCCATGAAAACAAGTTGTCCTGAACTTTGCACATTCAATTAATGTAGAAATTAAAATGCATGGTGAACACTCATTTGTGATTGTACAGAAGATAGCAATGCCACTTCTTGATTTAAAATAACCCCCACACGCAAGTAATTCCCTTATCTTTTTTTTTTCAAGATCCCCCAGTGCATATTGATAATGCATCTTAAAAACAGAGCACATCTCGAGCTGGCTCAGATGTGCTTGTGCCAACATAATATTTCCTGAAGTTTCTTCACTTGTATATTGCTTCTTTTTCAAAAAATCATTTTTATTGATAACACACAAATAAAATATTTACAATATGATAAAAAAAACCTTTTGATACCTGCAGTAGAATCTCGCTTATCCAACATTTGCTCATGCCCATCCAACGTTCTGTATTATCCAACACAGTCTGCCTCCCGACCGGATCCCAACTGTGGATCCATTGCAATGTTTTGGTGCTAAATTCATAAGTAATTATTACATAACGTTACCATGAATTGAACTGCTTTTTCTGTCGATTTGTTGTAAAACATGATGTTTTGGTGCTTAATTTGTAAAATCTTAATGTAAATTGATGTTTAATAGACTTTTCCTTAATCCCTCCTTATTAGCCAACATTTTCGCTTATTTGCTGGCCTGTTTATGTTGGATAAGTGAGACACTACTGTATATAGATATCTATATAAATAGAATTGAAATTTGAAAGCACAAATGGGGAAAAGAAATCAAAATGAAACAGAGAAAAAGAAAAAAAGAGAGGAAGAGAAGAGAGAAAAGAAAAAAGTGTGTGTGTGTGTGTGTGTAGATAGATAGACTTCCATCTACTTCATGGTGTTGTATAAACCTTTCATAGTTCTTACCATTTTAATAATGTCTCTTCCTTGTGTCCCATTTGTTATACCTTCTTGTTTACATTATTAATTTCATACTTTTGCTTTTCAGATAGTCCTTAATCAGTTGCCAATCTGTTTAGGTTTTTGGTCTTCCTTGATTTATTGTTGTCAAATATGTCAGTCTGTCTATATGCATAATTTCAATTATTTTCCGAATCAATTGGTCAATCAAGGGTAATTCTTTAGATTTCTAATTTCTAGCATAGATTATCCCTGCTGCTGTTACTAAATTATTGAACAATATCTCTTTATTTTTTTCATTTTCTATATCCAGCATTCCCAGAAGGAATTATTTTGGTTCCATTTTAATCTTTACATGTAGCATTTTCTGTATTCTATTATGAATTTCTCCCCAGTACTTCTTGGCATTTTCACACATCCACTACGGGTGGAAGAATGTGTCCGTCCGTTCCCCACATTTCCAACATTTGTTTGATGCATTTTTGTAACAATTTGCAAGTTTTTGTGGAGTTACATCACTTCTATAACAATATAGACAAGCAATCTTAGAGTGTAAAATAGTGGCATAAACTTCATAGCCATGGTGCAAAAGGGAAAATGTCATGTGATGAGAAGAGAAAAACACAAATTTCAATGATCAAGAGCTAGGCATGTAGTGGGTGGGGGGGGGGGGCTCGGGGGGCTTCAGCCCCCCCCCCGAAATTTTCATGGTGGTTCGCGAAAAGGCCTTAATGGTGCATTATTTAAACTGTTATGTTTATTCATATCATGATCTGATCACCATACTCAATATATCCCATATGCATGGGGGTATTGGGGTAATGATACAAAAGGTTTGCTAGGCTAGACCCTCTTTCACTCAGACTCAGCCCCCCCCCCGAAACTCATCCCCCCCCGAAACCCCCCCTGAAAAAAAATTCACCCCCCCCCCCCGAAACGAAATCCTGGCTACGGGCCTGTCAAGAGCCATGCCAAGCACACAAATGAAGCATCATGATTCCATTGTTATCTGCCATGGCTACATCCTCTGGAATCCTGGGATTTAAAATTCAGTTAATCAACAATACAATACAATAAGCCTTTATTGGCATAACATGGCAGAGAGTATAAAACACAGTACACGTAATAGAAAAGGGGCTTCTCATTTGCTACACATTCAGTTTGCAGACTTCATTCAGGAAGCTTGCCACTGAAAGGCAGCAGCTAAAGTCCTGGCAATTTAAAAGCAAAATCACTTTGTCAGAATCGCTGCGGTTATTCATTGAATCTATGGCTTGTGTTAGCAGACTGGATCTTAGCTCCTGGTAGAGTGGACAGTGCAGGAGAATATGCGGTATGGAGTCTAGCTGTCCTGTGCTACAGCGGCAAACCCTCTTGTCGCTCGGAAGGCCGTTGAGTCTTCCTCTGTGGAGCGGCGATGGCATGATGTTAAATCTAGCCAGCATGTAGGCTCTTCTGTAAGAGGGGTTGGTGAGCTCTGTGATGTAAAAGGCTGGATTTCCCTGTGTGTATGGAATTGCCATGTTAATGGGTGAGCAGGATTTGTTAGCCAAGCTCAACAGTTGGTTGTGGTCCCTTTCTAGCAGCCTCCTTTTGATGAGGGTAAAAATCTCGGAGAAAGATAGTAGGGTCAGGAAATCGCTGTCGTAGCCCAATTCCCCGATCTTTGCTAGGACAGTTGAGCACCATTTGGAGTGGTGGAGTTCGCTCAAGGTGAGTTGAGTCAGAGAGTCGCTGGGACTTTGATAGTGTATAGATAGCCAGAATTTAATGACGATTAGCCAGATAGTAGCCTCAATAGAATAATGCCCAGATTCAAGGCAAAGAACTGCATATATTCAGTTAATCATTAGAGCTCTCTGGTGAAGATTTTAAAATATTTCTCCCTAAAATGCAGGTCTTATTATTCCAGCTGAAGCAACGACAACCTCCCTCTTAACAAATCATACCAAGAAAACCCCATGATAGTTCCATATTCATGTTCCCATCAGTGGAAACAACTTGAAGGCAACAATAACAACAATAAAAGATTTTCAAATAACATATAGCTCTTAAACATGGTAAGAGCTATTAAGGGAGAAGAGTATTGACTGTCAATTCCAACCAAGCCAAAAGAATAGGCCTTTGTTCCTCATCTTGTTCTGTTGTTCCACTAGGTGGGATGGCTCTTAATGAATATTCTGGCAGAGGAGAAGCCAAATGGGACTTTGTTCTAATTGTGCTGGGACCTGAAAAATACAGGTTATCCCCAACAGCAATGTACTCATTAATGGATGGAATAATGACTCATAAATGTTGACTTCCAAGGTTTTTATGTGTGTCAGGAGTGTCTTGAGAAACTGCAAGTTGCTTCTGGTGTGAGAGAACTGGGCATCTGTGTCAGGAGTGACTAGAGAAACTGCAAGTTGCTTCTGGTGTGAGAGAATTGGGCATTTGCAAGGACGTTGCCCAGGGAACACCCAGATGTTTTTGATTTTTACCATCCTTGTGGGAGGCTTTTCTCATGCCCCCATATGGGCAGCTGGAGCTGACAAAGATTCTTCAGATCTTCGGTCCTGCTGGCACAAGGGTTTGACCCATTGCGCCACCGGTGGCTCCTGACTTCCAGGTTGCCATTGATCCAATGAGTCTTGGCCTAACAATTGGATTTGGGATCAGTGCAGCAGGCATAGACAAAGAATTCTCCAAGCAGCTAAATAAATTGCTTCCTCCCAGTGGGTTGAAATATTATAGACATGGCTTGGGTATGCAACTACTCAGCTACCTTTAGCACCCTCCATAATATTTACACCAATGTGACCAATGTGGCAGATCTGAGGGCCAGGTTTTTTTTGCCCCTTCAGCCCTTTGGGTGCTGAACACACTGTCAAAAATGCCCCAAAAGTTGTGGAATGTGGGTGTGGCTGACTTGCCTTTTCATTTTAACATTAAACAGTGCATCTCCAAAAGTGTGTGTCCACTTTTCTCTTGTTTTTGCTTTTCAAATACGCTCAGTAAAGCCTTCTGGAAACAACTGATCTTCCCTTTGCCTGAGCTACACATGACTGCAACAAGATTGTTTAGAGTAGAATCCCATTCTTACTAAGTTCAAGTTTTATTGTATTGTTTAGTGCAGAGGTATTGCTACAATACTAAAATTCTGTTTTTCAGCTCTCATTCACCATCCTCCCAATCTTCCGGCCAGACAGAGGATGAAAAGGAATAGTGGGAGCTGGCGAGTATAAAAGAATGTGTAAAAAGGAACTTCTTTGTCAAAGGCTTTGTTAACCAAGGAATGCCTATATATTAAAAAAGAGTTTCTTCTCAAATACACCTAATGATGTGAGCTGGAATCTAAGGAGACATGTACCAAATAAATGAATTAGCCTTTAAGAAAGGGTTGGGAGTCACCTGGCACCACCACAAGTTGTCTGGCTGCAGTTGCCATAAGCATTTGCCAACAGAGCCAATGGTAAAGAATAATAACATTGGATTGCAACAGCATCTCTGTGGGGATTCTGACCTCTGCTGTAATGTCTGCTCTCCTTGGAATTATTTGCATTTGTCCATTTAGGTCATTTTCACTTGTCAGTTTATCCCAGTTTATTGTCCCATCAATGAAATTAGCCCACCCACCTCATCTGTTTTATGTAGCTAACCTTCTATACAAAAAGACATGGTTTGGTTTTTCTTCTGCATCCATAGAAATGTCTGGGAAACTACGGGCAAAATTTCTGCATGATATTTTAGCATCATTTATTTTCAGAAGTCAATAGTCTGTTGGATGCTGGAAAGAGAACTAAATTATAAGCTTTCAAGAATTTTAATCAACAGTCAGTCACATTCTTAGCTAGTGGAACTAAACTGGGAAAGAGAAAAACTTTCATTCCTGGCAAAAAGGAGGATACTTTTCAGGTAGCAAAAGAACTTGAAATGAAGACTATTATTTTTGTTTTTTTATTACTGTATGGCTAACCACTAATTGATTATGAATAATTGCTTTTGGAGTCTTTTAACAGAAGGATTTAATTACAAAACTTTTTTTTTTTTACAGACCAAGGCTGCAGTCTGTGTATATTCTTCACCAGAACTAGGATTTATCTCAGGACATATTATAATCTCCTTTAGATGTTCTATAACAGGGGTGAGCATCATGTAGCCCTCCAGAACTTGCTATGTTACAAATCCTGGCAGCCTTAGCTGGAATAGCCAATGGGAAGGCATGTCAGGAATTTTAGCCCAGGAACCTCTTGAGAGCTGCATGATTCCTTGCAAAACTAGACTCAATTATATTCAATGAGACTCATAGAGGTTATGACTAACTGTTCCCATTCATGCCAATGACTTTTTTTCTGGTTGGAACTAACAATGGGTTTAGCTCCCAATTGATGCACTGATATACGGTGGGCACTTGGTGTCCTCTGGGATCTGGTTACAGGACCCTCTCTTGGAAATCAAAATCCAAGGATGTTCAATTATACAATGGTGTACTAAAATGTTGTCACTTATATAAAATGGCAAAATCAATCTTTTCTTTTTTATATTTTCAAGCTATGGGTGGTCAAATCCATGAATACTGGGGAAGACAGCTGCAAATTCAATTATAGTTCAAACATAAGGTGGGATATTAAAAATATTGTATGGTAGTGAAGAAAACTGGAAGTAGTGAATTTATCCCACAGTTTCCAAAAAGGTGCGGAATAAATCCACTATCTAATTAATTCACCACAAACCAGGGTTTTCCTGGTTTGTGGCAAATTAATTGCAGGCTGGCCAGAATGTCATCTGGATAGCCCCCTTTTTGTTGCGGAAGTTACCACAATAAATGGCTGTCTAGAATGATCCACCCTGGGATTTTCTTCCTTGATATTCCGCCTTGATATTCTGGGATATAAAGCTCTGTGGAAGGGCCCCTAGTTTCTAGGGCAAATAAGAATTGTGAAAAGCCCTAATTCTGGTGTTGCTACTGTCTCCTTTCTGTTAATGCAAGTGTGTGTGTGTGTGTGTGTGTGTTGCTGAAAGGAGAAGCTTGCAGTGTGCATTATAACTAAGAGACACCAGCATTCTTACTTCCTTTGTGTGGCTATCTTCATTCCTTTAAAGCTCTTCATATCTCTGTAATGTCTGTATCAAAATTATCATGCCCTTCTTTGAAATTACTCTTGGCCACAGTTTATTCTTCTGCTTTATTAAAGCATTTTTCAGCTGTCTTTTACCACGGGATGAAACAAGCAACATGTCTGCTTGTAACTCAAATTGTAAAAAGAATGTGTAAAGATTTTGTGCAGAGAGAAAATCAACCAATCTCTCTTTTATGAATCCATAGACACTGGGAGATGCTTGAATTATTGCAGGAGGATTATGAAGTAGAGAAAAAGCAGTGCAACAATGACCATAAAGCTGAAGGGGGACACATAAACCTTCATACCTCAGTACCAATGTAACTACCAATGAGAGAAAGAAAAAGAAAACTTTGGTAAAGTTAAACATTCAACATGATGCCTAACATTAAAAGATAATCATTATTTGTTCCAGGTTGAGTTATTTGGCATTTTGAAACACACTATCTGTGGGTCAGTGTCTGGGAAATTAATGTAAATGAACAGTCCCTGAACAACATTAAGATTGCTAAAATGATGCCATACTAATTCAAAAGCATAAAGTTCATTCGAAGCCCTTTCTGCAATCACACAGGAGGAAAAAATGAACAGCACCTGAACTTCTTACTGTTCAGACTGTGGGCATGTTGTGACCTTCATAAGTTACTCATCCAAAGATCTGATTTGGGGAAAGAAGAAAGTTGTAACATGAGCTGTTTCGTTTTTTAAGGGATCAAAATTGGGGGAGAAAAATCCAGCCTCAGAAACGTGCCATAAATCAAATTGGAGGTAGAAATGAGGGTAGGAATAAGAGAAATTGTGTACCTGTTTATGTGTCAAGTATAATGAACTATAATCAATCCCATTATATACCACAGATTGTTTTCCCAATTGTCTAATTATGTAGAACAGAGATGGGCAAAAAGGGTTATATCTTTTTTCTTTCTTTTTCTTTCTTTCTCTCTGGCCATCCCCAAGATACCCTGCTACTTCAAAATCAACTGCTACTGCTATTCACACCATTAAAAGATTCCTTAAAAGATTTGTCTTATGGTTTCAGCTGCTGCTGAATTTGGGGCACCAATGGAGGCAGTGACACTACAGATCTCAATATATTATTTAATGTATTTCATTATGATGATGGATTTACATTATGTGGTGCCCCGGTTTGGCCCATAAGGAGAGGCAGATAATAAATAAAAAGCTATTGTATTATTATCATTATCATCGTCATTCTGAACATGTCCTTCAAACACAGTGCTTTAATTCAGCATTCCTTGGACTGGTAAACATTTGACCAAAACTCCCACTATCATTTGGCCATTGCGTCACTGTTTTTCAAACTGCAGAATGATCCCCAGTCATAAACACTACAGTTTTCTCATCAATGGGTTGGAGAATCCAGTCTGGATTTTCTTCTGAACTTTAAAAAATTTACCCAAGGTGCTTGACTAATTTTTATAGAAGGTTTTGATACCTTCTGTAAAGCAGAATGGATTCACAGCCCCAATTGCATGAAAATTACCAGCTACTTCTGAGAGGAGAACAATAAGATATAGTTGAAACTTTTGGAACCTTTTTTCTACCAACCTAGAAGTGAAAGTAGTACATAGTCTGTTTCCTTCACTAAATAGCTAGCATAGGGCCCTTCCACACAGCCATATGACCCAGAATATTAAGGCAGATGATCCACAATATGTGCTTTGAATTGGGTTATGTGAGTCCAAACTGCCATATTTTCCAGTTCAATGTGGATTTTATACAGCTGTGTAGAATTAATAATAATAATAATAATAATAATAATAATAATAATAATAATCCTTTATTTGTACCCCACTACCATCTCCTGAAGGACTCGGTGTGGCTTAGAAGACCACCAAATATCCCAAAACAGACTGAGAATATGACCTAGAAGGGGGTGGGGGTGGGTATTGTTCTATAAATCCAGCTGAAGTTCAGATAGTTGCCACAATGCCAAGCTAAAGTTCTTCTTGTCTTGAATAGCAGATATGATGCATATATGTGATAATCATAGAGACTACATGGGAGCAAAAGGTCATAGACTCTTCTCCATATGCCATGGCCTATTCCAACCCCATTGCCCACTGCTATTATAGAAAAATAAAAAGCTAAAGATTAGATTTCAGTTGGCTGAGGATCTGTCATTGTAAACAGTGGGTTCAAAATGCAGGAAAAACACTTGAAGAAAATTCAATTAAAGTATGCAAAAATAAGCACCCTGTGTATTCGTAACAGCAGCAATTGGTGATATAACTGCTATTGCAAATTGTTCTTGGGCTTAGTTTGCATACTGTAATAGAATTGTCTCAAAGTAATTTCATGGCCATTTGACCCCATTATTTGCCATACTTCTTCCCTTTTATTTTCCTCTTGTTACCTGCTGTTATGTTCTACAAAGTCAGCTTAGATTTATGACAATTCAATGAAGAAGAGACCTTCAGCAATCTCAGGACTGTGGTTTCCTGGACTGATTCAATCCATCTGTAATACAGTCTCCCTCTTTTCCTACTACCTTCAACTTTTCCTGACCATCCAGTAAACTTTTTCTGGCCATCCTGGACTGTGGACCTCAGATGGCTTCTAGGTTCCATTTCCATGCACTGCAGAAACAGTGCCCCATAGAGCACTGATATAAAGGCACTTCCAATGGGACTCCATGGAGCTTTATTTCTTCAGTGTATGGAAAGGAATCCTAGCAGCCATGTTCAGGAGTTGAGTGGTACCCAACTCCAGGCGGCAGAAAATGAGGGAAAGGCGAGATAAGCACATGGGATGGTTGGCCATCCCAAAAGACAGGGAAAACAGAATCAGGTAAAAATGTTCCCTCTGCTTTTCCCCACCTATTTTTATGTGACACATTGGCAGACAACAGCTGAGACAGCAGTGTATCAATGACACACAGTTTGGAAAGCTCTGTCTTAGAGGATGGCTGGAAATTCCAAGGCCTTCCAGCTTTTGTTGGGCTCCAGTTACGATAAGTTCCAACCAACCTTGTTAAAGGTTAGTTGTGGTTTCTCAATATATGAAAAACCATCCAATTCAAAAATCCTATTGCAACCAGCAGTTTAACTCTAATTTTAATCCCACTTAGTAAAAAATACATTGAAATGAAGGCAACTTGTTAGTCATGACTAACTCAGATTCCATTCATTTCCATGGATGTATGGAAAGTAGGACTAAATTTGGATTGAATCCCTTGCTCATGATGACTGTTTTTGTCAAGTTCAACAAGGACCACTTATATAATTTTTCCTGCTTCTGTTCTAGAAAATGTATGGAAGGTATTGCAAACAGGGATGAAGCACATGGTATAAAAAGAAGCACCTGGCAGTGGTGAATCTTTTCAGACTTCCCCTGTGCTCAGAAGAGAGATACAGCTAAACAATAAACTCATGTTTTACAAATGCAGCATCATAGAATCATAGAATCATAGAATCATAGAATCAAAGAGTTGGAAGAGACCTCATGGGCCATCCAGTCCAACCCCCTGCCAAGAAGCAGGAATATTGCATTCAAATCACCCCTGACAAATGGCCATCCAGCCTCTGCTTAAAAGCTTCCAAAGAAGGAGCCTCCACCACACTCCGGAGCAGAGAGTTCCACTGCTGAACGGCTCTCACAGTCAGGAAGTTCTTCCTAATGTTCAGATGGAATCTCCTCTCTTGTAGTTTGAAGCCATTGTTCCGCGTCCTAGTTTCCAAGGAAGCAGAAAACAAGCTTGCTCCCTCCTCCCTGTGACTTTCTCTCACATATTTATACATGGCTATCATATCTCCTCTCAGCCTTCTCTTCTTCAGGCTAAACATGCCCAGTTCCCTAAGCCGCTCCTCATAGGGCTTGTTCTCCAGACCCTTGATCATTTTAGTCGCCCTCCTCTGGACACATTCCAGCTTGTCAATATCTCTCTTGAATTGTGGTGCCCAGAATTGGACACAATATTCCAGATGTGGTCTAACCAAAGCAGAATAGAGGGGTAGCATGACTTCCTTAGATCTAGACACTATGCTCCTATTGATGCAGGCCAAAATCCCATTGGCTTTTTTTGCCACCACATCACATTGTTGGCTCATGTTTAACTTGTTGTCCACGAGGACTCCAAGATCTTTTTCACATGTACTGCTCTCGAGCCAGGCGTCACCCATTCTGTATCTTTGCATTTCATTTTTTCTGCCAAAGTGGAGTATCTTGCATTTGTCACTGTTGAACTTCATTTTGTTAGTTTTGGCCCATCTCTCTAATCTGTCAAGATCGTTTTGAATTCTGCTCCTGTCCTCTGGAGTATTGGCTATCCCTCCCAATTTGGTGTCGTCTGCAAACTTGATGATCATGCCTTCTAGCCCTTCATCTAAGTCATTAATAAAGATGTTGAACAGGACCGGGCCCAGGACGGAACCCTGAGGCACTCCACTTGTCACTTCTTTCCAAGATGAAGAGGAAGCATTAGTGAGCACTCTCTGTGTTCGTCCACTTAACCAATTACAGATCCACCTCACCGCAGTTTTGCCTAACCCACATTGGACTAGTTTCCTTGCCAGAAGGTCATGGGGGACCTTGTCGAAGGCCTTACTGAAATCCAGGTACGCTACATCCACGGCATTCCCCGCATCTACCCAGCTTGTAGCTCTATCGAAGAAAGAGATCAGATTAGTCTGGCATGACTTGTTTTTGATAAATCCATGTTGACTATTAGCGATGACTGCATTTGTTTCTAAGTGTTTGCAGACCGCTTCCTTAACAATCTTTTCCAGAATCTTGCCCGGTATCGACGTGAGGCTGACCGGACGGTAGTTGTTTGGGTCATCCTTTTTTCCCTTCTTGAAGATTGGGACCACATTGGCCCTCCTCCAATCTGCTGGAACTTCTCCCGTTCTCCAAGAACTCTCAAAGATGGTTGCCAATGGTTCCGAAATGACTTCCGCTAGTTCCTTCAATACTCTGGGGTGTAGTTGATCTGGCCCTGGGGACTTGAACTCATTAAGAGCGGCCAGGTATTCCTGGACGACTTCTTTCCCAATTAGGGGTTGGATGTCCTCCAATCCCTCATCCACTCCATCTTGCTGAGGTTGAGGACTCTCTTTTTGTGAGAAGACCGAGGCAAAGAAGGCATTAAGTAGTTCTGCCTTTTCCCTATCCCCTGTCAGCATTGCCCCATCTTCTCCTCGAAGAGGTCCTATCGCCTCCTTGTTTTTCCTTTTTCTACTGACATAAGAATAGAAGCCCTTTTTATTGTTTTTAATGTCCCTGGCAAGTCTGAGCTCGTTTTTTGCTTTGGCTTTGCGGACCTTTTCCCTACAGGTGTTGGCTATTTGTTTGAATTCTTCTTTGGTGATTTCTCCCTTTTTCCACTTCTTGTGCATGTCTCTTTTGTGTCTTAGCACAGTTAGAAGTTCTTTGGACATCCATTCTGGCTTCTTTGCACTTGTCCTATTTTTTCTCTTTGTTGGCACGGTTTGCAATTGCGCCTTGAGTATTTCACTCTTGAGAAATTCCCATCCATCCGTAACTCCCTTGTCTTTTAGTATCTGTGTCCACGGAATGCTGCTCAGCGTTTCCTTCATTTTTTGGAAATCAGCTCTCCTAAAGTCCAAAATGCGGGTTTGATTTGTCTTAGTTTCGGCCTTCCTTTGTACCTCAAATTGCAGGAGCACATGGTCACTTGCCCCTAAGGATCCTACCACTTTGACCGCATCGATCAGGTCCTCCGCATTTGTTAGGATGAGATCAAGAGTAGCCAATCCCCTTGTTGCCTCTTCTACCTTCTGGACCATGAAATTGTCTGCAAGGCAAGCGAGGAATTTGTTGGACCTTGTACTCTTGGCCGAGTTTGTTTTCCAGCAAATATCGGGATAGTTGAAATCGCCCATGACTACTACATCTCTTCTCTGTGCCTGTTTGGTCAACTGTTGGCAGAAGACTTCATCAAGTTCTTCCTCCTGGCTTGGGGGTCTGTAGTAGACGCCTACAACGACATCTTTTTGAGTCCCAGTTCCCTAGATTCTTATCCAGATGATTTCAAGCTGGTTTCCCAGATTGCTGTCTTGAATTTCTTCTGCAGCATAAGAGTTTTTGACATATAAGGCTACTCCGCCTCCTCTCCCCTTTGTTCGGTTTCTGTGAAAGAGGTTATACCCCTCGATATCTACATTCCAGCGATAGGAGTCATCCCACCAGGTTTCAGTGATGGCTATGACATCATATTTGTGGTGTTGTGCTAGAAGTTGGAGTTTGTCTTGTTTATTTCCCATGCTCTGTGCATTAGTGTAAAGACATGTGAGCCCCTGGTATCTTCCCTTGAGCTGTTTAATTGGGATTATTGTGCTTTTGGTACTTGGTCCTTGTTGTGTTTGTGCAGCCCTCCGTTTAGCCTTCTGGCGATTCCCAGACATTATGGGTAAAGTAGTGTTCGCAAGGCTGTTGTCCCCCTCCCCCGGTGGACCTAGTTTAAAGTGCGTCTAATGAGGTTTGCGAGTCTGTGAGCAAAAAGGTGTTTTTCTACTTGTGTGAGATGCACCCCATCCCTTGCCAGTAGGCCATCCTCCTGGAATAGCAGGCCATGGTCGAGGAAGCCAAAGCGTTCCTCCTGACACCATTTTCTAAGCCAGTCATTGACCTGTACTATTTTTCTGGCTCTTGTGGGTCCGTGTCTTACAACAGGGAGGAGGGATGAAAAGACCACCTGTACATTACATTCTTTTAGCATTGCTCCTAGAGCTCGAAAATCATTTGTGATCTTTTGAAACGTATGCCTTGCAGTATCATTGGTTCCTACATGAATCAACATGAATCAACATGAGGGGAGGACGGTGATAGGGCTTGAGGAGCCTGGTGAGCCTCTGAGTGATATGGTGTATTTTTGCCCCCGGTAGGCAGCATATTTCTCGAGCCATCCCATCTGGTCTGGAAATGACAGCTTCCGTTCCTCTAAGGAGGGAATCGCCTACTACCAAGACCTGTTTACTTTCAGGAATGACAGGGCCCCTTTTGTGCAATGTAGTGTGTAGGTCTCCAGAAAAGTGATCCTGTTGGTGTGAATTGTGTAGGTGAAAAGTGTTAGAATCATAGAATCATAGAATCAAAGAGTTGGAAGAGACCTCATGGGTCATCCAGTCCAACCCCCTGCCAAGAAGCAGGAATATTGCATTCAAATCACCCCTGACAAATGGCCATCCAGCCTCTGCTTAAAAGCTTCCAAAGAAGGAGCCTCCACCACACTCCGGGGCAGAGAGTTCCACTGCTGAACGGCTCTCACAGTCAGGAAGTTCTTCCTAATGTTCAGATGGAATCTCCTCTCTTGTAGTTTGAAGCCATTGTTCCGCGTCCTAGTTTCCAAGGAAGCAGAAAACAAGCTTGCTCCCTCCTCCCTGTGGCTTCCTCTCACATATTTATACACATATTTATACACATATTTATGTTGTCCTCCTCCTCAACATCCCCGGTGCATTCGTCAAGGACAATCCATTGAGATTCGTCCAAGAGCCTATGGTTCTCCTGTATGTGTTCCTGTTGCTCCTGGTCTATGGTTGGGGATGGTACACCTGCACGATTGTGCAAGTGTGAATGTTGTGAAGTGTTGTCCCAGTCAGGGCTAACCCCTGCACACTGATCAAAAGAAAGGAGGGATTTTTTTTACTGACAAAAATGTTACTGTAAATGCTAATTTCTACTTTCAATGAACTTTTCCATATTGTTTGTAAATCAAGGCTCACAGTCATCCAGTAATATATCCTTTAATCAAACAAAGTCACTTTGTCAGCTAAACTTACATCAGTTTTAGTCAGTGATCTTCAATCAATATATTATTTTAGTTCTCATACCTTTTAAGAAATTATTTGCTTCTAGTTATGTTTTGGTGACAAGGTACACAAACACATACCATGACTTCCTATAACCTACTGCATTTTATTAATTTTTTTCCTGAATTCCAGCAAGGAATACTGCTTTCAGAAAATCAGTGAAAGCAATCACCACTATCATCAGAACTCATTTTTGTACCTCTAAAGCACAACAACAGGTTAAATGCAAAAGAAAAGACCAGTTTTGATGGAAAGTGCATTTTCACATTATGAAATTACAGCACTATGATTCCACTTTAACTGTCTTGGTGTCATCCTATGGAATATTAGGATTTATGGTTTAGAATTGTTTTGGTTGAGAATTTAGAAATCTCAGCCAAACAGCTTAGTGCCCCACCAAATTACAAAGTCCAGGATCCCATAGATTATAACTGTCACAACAGAAAAGGAAGCACAGTGAATAGAATGAAGGGGATCATTGTGTCAATCAATACTACTACATTCTGAAGAGTTGATGTAAGGATACACTCCAAGAGCACAGAATACAACTCCATTAAAGCCTTACAATGGCAGGCATCCCATCAATGGTTGAATGGCAACTTAACCTGCAGATAAACCCAACTGAGTCAATGGTCCTACTCTAGTTAAATCTAGTGGCAACATTTAGACTAATACATGTTGACCATTTCCAAGCTGGTGTGTTTGTTCCATTTTCCACTAGCTCCACCACCTCCTCCATACCTCAGTCTGTGGGACTTTTTGAGCTAGATCATGGGTTCTCCATTTATTTCCCCACTTTCTGAGGGTGTGGAAGTCTTGAGGTAGAGGGAAAGAAAATCAAAACACATGGAAGCTTGTTAGACTCAGGAAAAAAAAAGTCCATCCATGACTCACAATTCCAAGTTTTCTGTCAGTTAATAGGACTCACAGGGCTGAATCCTAATGGTAGTTGCAACTAGAACAGACCTATTGGACCAATCACTGAATAACTTTCATTCATTGGAGACATCAATATAGTACAAGTGAAGCTTAGATCCCAATTGCAATTTGAGTTCATTAAAACAGGTGAATGTGATGTTAGCAAGATCAAGCCACAGCTGGGTTACCATCTTCTCATGAATTCAGCCTTGGAGATCTTCTATCTATAGCAGTGGTTCTCAACCTGGGGTCCCCAGATGTTTTTGGCCTTCAACTCCCAGAAATCCCAGCCAGTTTACCAGCTGTTAGGCTTTCTGGGAGTTGAAGGCCAAAAACATCTGGGGACCCCAGGCTGAGAACCACTGATCTATAGGGTTGCCAGAAGGCAAGGCTGACTTGATGGTAAACAACAAGAATCACAACAATGCACCAAAATTATTCCAACCTAAATGAATATTAAGAGCAGCATTCACATTCCTAGTCATGAAGAACAGGTATATGCAGCACCCTACACTGATGGACAGCTGAAACGAAACAGAATAATTTTGTAACTAATTAAGCTGTGTTAATTAATGAGCTACATCTAAAAGGCCCAGGAGCATTTCCACCCACACAAAGAAATGTTTATTATGTCTTGACTGGGAGCAGAGGTTTTCTTGCCTTACCATCATTATCCATTAAATTGATGATTCCCTTGAGGAAGAAAACAATAGACAAGTAGAACAAAGTCTAGAAGTACAAAAAGTTCAGAGATCACCTAAGGGCCCTTCCACACAGCTATATAACCCAGAATATCAAGGCAGAAAATCCCACAATATCTGCTTTGAACTGAGTTTTCTGAGTCCACACTGCCATATATCCCAGTTCAAAGCAGATAATGTGGGATTTTAGTCAGCTGTGTGGAAGAGGCCTTAGTCTTTTGTGCATATTTTCTTGCTGCAAGATTTATTTTGTGGAGCCCCTGCTAATCTTGCATGTCAAAGTTCACAATCTACCATGAATGTAAGTTTCTGCTATAACCTACTGGACTTTCCTTGGAGTATGGATTAGCGGGTAAAAAAGAGAGCCAAGATAATAACAAATGTTTAGTGACATGAGGAAAGGGGTCACCACTGAGTTTCAGTAGAAGAGTAGCAGAGGCACGTAAGGAAAGGTAACTTTCAGTGATAGAAGGGGTGTATTGGTCTCCATGAGAGCTTGACAGAATACTCTACCATTGTTTTCCGATTGCTGGATTTTGCAAATAGTCTAAGGAGTGATGGAAAAACAAATCCCAATTGTTGGATTTCTTTTTCCACCATTCCTTGGGCCCATATTTGATATTTCAAGCTTGAAATGCATTTTAGGCTTGAAAATTAAAAGGTCAGGGAAAAGATCCACAATGTCACATACCATGCTTGCCACGCTCAGGGCCCTTCTACACAGCCATATAATCCAGAATATCAAGGAAGATAATTCACATTTTCTACTTGAACTGGATTATTTGAGTCAACACTGCCATATAATCCACACCAAAGCAGATAATCTGGATTTTATTCAGCGGTGTAGAAGGGGCCTCAGTATCCAGGCAGTCTCATGATGATTTCTTTATGTTAATGGCTGAGAGCTGCTTTGGGTTAAAGTTTGTGACATTTAGGCCCTAAAATATAAATAATGAGCTCAGGAAATATTAAATTTGAAGCAGAAAGCTCAGTGTAATGTAAAATGTACTAAGAGCACAAAGACAGGCTCATTCTAGGCAGAATGGCAACTAACCTATAAACAAGATAGAATGATCAGTTTGACTTGTTTGATAAGAAACCCATAGCAGGTGCCACAGTAGAAGACAATGGCTGATGCAATCTGATGGAAGTTTACGCATACCTAAAATGTTACATTCCTTCCAAGAATTCAATTTGAGGAGAAAGGGGTGTTTATGTGAAAGACCACAGGCCATTCTTATCTCATTGACCAGATATGTTATCTGATTAGCAAGTGGAGAAGAGGTATAGGTGAGGAGAACAGAGACCACCTTTGACCTACAAGCTGCTGATAAACAAAAACCTAGACCCTGTTTGTCAAACAGGAGGTTAGCAAACACTCTGAGTCCAAACCACAGAGGTAACAACAGTAGGGAATAACACCAGGGAAGTTGATAATCCATTCCAAGTGAATTATATGGCAGTGTTGACTCTGCTGATTGCAACAGAGTCAAGAATTAATCCAAAATACAAATGCCAGAGTCCAAGAGATAGTCCACAATCCAGAGATCACCACTCCAGAGATCACCAACAGCCGAGATCGCACTAAAGTTGCTGTCAGTAACAAGGTACCACCCTTGAGCACCTTTTATGCTAGCTTCTCAGGTGTTGCCTACACCTATTGATAGCTCATTCTCTGCTAACCTGGAAGACCTTCGAAATTAACCCTTCTTCCTTCATGAAAAGGCCGTGTGATTAAGTCTTTAGTCTAAAACACTAACAGAGTTTGTTCATTATCCTACAGAGATCGGAATACTTGCTTTTAATTCTGTCTAGATTTTACCACAAGTTGGACATTTAGGTGGTGATTAAAAAAAACCTCCAACAGATAAAATTATGGAAAAATGGTGAAGAACCCAACATTCAAAGATAGAGGTAGGAACAATGCCTGTTACATTCATAACTAGAATTATCATATGGAGCAGGGGAAGAATTCATCTGTCTGCAACACTTAGAGGAAGCCGCAATTGTAGGAGCTCTGAGCCTGAACATTCATCACAGCAAGAACTTAGAAAAAATGTTTTTGCCATAACTCTCACAATTTGAGGCATGCTGGTTGGGGCACCCTGGGCATTGTAGGGCAAAAAAGTAAGCTCTGATTCTGTGTGCTCTTGCTAAAACCAAGCTTCAAACAGAAGGCAAATGCTGCTCCAGGCAACTGGAAAACATATAGCCAAAACCTATTTCTTCCCACTGAGTTAAAATCATGGGAAAGTATAGATAAATTGGCTCATCTCTTCATTTGCCATGCCTGGAAATTACCAGTCCAAAGCAAGCCTTTGCCCACATATCTCAAAGCAGTGGGCACAGTTTTACCTATCTCTCCCAGTTTGGAACTGGACATTGGGAGAAACAGTGCAGCAAATCAGGTTGCACTAAATTGGTGCAGTGCTAGCTCACAGATAGTATTCCATAAATATTTGTTTAATAACAAAGACAAGCCAACATTTATGGGCCTCTGTTGGTAGAACTGCTCTATGCTTTTCATGAAGCAAGAGAAGAAGACAAATGTGCAATAACTTCTTTCCAAAGTGGAGACTTTATTGATCTGAACGTGTGTCCATGTGAACACCTCACATACTTTTATTTCTGCTTACAATCTGCTCTATTAACAATGGCTCTTTCTGAATGAATAAGAGCAGCAATATATATTGTTTCTATTCTGCTCTTCTACTTATACATATACTCAGAACAGTTAATAGATAAAGGTAAAGGTTTCCCCTTAACACTGAGTCTAGTCAAGTCTGACTCTGGAAGGTGGTGCTCATCTTCATTTCTAAGCTGAAGAGCCAGCGTTGTCCATAGATGCCGCCTAGGTCATGTGGCTGGTATGAGCACTGTTACCTTCCCAATGAAGCAGTACCTTTTGATCCACTCACATTTGCATGTTTTCAAACTGCTAGGTTGGCAGAAGCTAAGGCTAACAACAGGAGCTCACCCCATCCCATGGATTCAAATCGCTAACCTTACGGTCAGCAAATTCTGCAACTTAGCAGAATTAACCCACTGTGCCATTGCAGCCCCAGTTAATAGCATAGCTCAAAAACTAGGAAATGAAAAATTGGCTGCACATAAGAACATTTTTTTCCAGGATGACAACACATTTTACATATGCCATTGATCTTTTCCCCAGTTGTTTAGACAGACCAGCTTTCAATGACCCAGACAGCTTTAGGAGCAATTCCCATTTGTCATGCAGTGAAAACTCCACTTATCTCTGCATATTAAACCATTATCAAAAGAATGAACAATATTGGTTGAAAAAAGAGTCACTCTGGCATAACAAAGAAATACACATACCCGAGAGCTTAAAAAGTTAAACAACTGCATATTTTATACAAAATGTAAACACAGCTTTTTACAAAACATTTTATTTATTTGTCATGTCAGAACAACCAACAGAATGCAATCAACAGAAATCAAGATTAAACTCTTCTTTTTATATATTTGCTGACTGAAATTATTCAGAGCTGTGAAAACTCATACAAATAACATTTCCATCCATTTAGGTAGCTATAAATACATGGCATCCATAAACTGAAATTGTGTTTACTTATTTATGCTCCTCAATTACCTCCTGTTTCTGTCCTGTATTAGCTACGGTTTGTGATCAAAGTATTCTTTGCTTTCAAATAAATTGGGAAACAGATAACTTTTTTTTACTGCAACTCAGTGGTTTAAGAAAGAATCATCAGATGGAATGAAACAATGGAGAGTATCAGTCCCAGCCTATAACTTGCATCGCAATCAAAGTAGGTCTCTATTGATCATCATCACTGTCTAGTTAATGAGGACCCAAGTAAATGCAAACTGCTTCCTTGTTGCACAGCAGGCTCTTTATGGCAGCTTTTCAATTTTGCTGGCAACCATGACAACACATAGAAAAAAAGAGAAAGGGAGGTCAGGTACATAGATCTCAATGAAACGTGGCATTTTCATGACCTGTTTTCACTACCAGCCTTCTCAATGCTGAGCCCTATAATATCTGATGGCAAAAATGAGTCAGGATCACAAGGGGCCCTTCCACATAGGCCCAAATCCCAAGATGAACTGGGATTTTATATCGCAGTTCCTTTCAGGATTGAGGCCCCACACCAGCCCCAACCCCCATGATTTTTCTGGGGGGGGGGTACATGCCTGGAGAGGGGAGAAGGGCATCTAGAAGCCCTTAGCCCCCTCTTTCCACTAAACATACCAAAGGGGCATCTTTAGGCCTTTCGGAAAAAGCTTGTGACGTGTCAAAATGGAGAGGGAAGAAGGGAGCCCCCTTGCCTCTCCAAATCTCCTGACATGTCATTTTGATGCATCATAAGCTTTCTCTGAGGATCCTGAAGATGCAGCCAGCCCCCTCTGGTAAGTTTAGTGGGAAAATGGGGGGGGGGCTTGGAGGGGAGAGTGCAATGCTATCCTGATCTTTCAAGCTCTTAGAGCCTGAAGAACCAGGATGGCAATGGGGATTGATCCCCCAGGATCACAGAAGGCAGTCCTGAGAGTCAATCCCCACAGGCCCAATACTTGGAAAGTTGTAGTAAGGTCTGGATCTATCCAGGCATTTTATTAATCTGGAGTAAAGTGGAAAATCTTAACCTTAGGCATCATTTGGATGTTGACCTGAAACTCATCACAGGTTTTGTTTCTGTGTAGAAGGGCCCTTGGTGTTGCTTGAAAAAGCAACCCTATACAGAAATAAGGTATGTATTCTCACCCGTGTCTTGTTTGAATTATATTTTTCTATGACTGCATCTACACTGGCATTTTAATGCAGATTGAACTGGATTATATGGTAGTGTAGACTCACATAATCCAGTTCAATCTGCTTTATATGAATCTACACTGACTATATAATGCAGTTCCATCTGCATTTTAATGGGAGTGTAGATGGGGACCATGTCAATCTCCATAGACAATTGCACCATTTCTAATTTCTTGAGTCCCTCCAATCCATCAATGGATGAATCTATTCCATCTCCAAGTCACTAGATCACCACAGTTTTGCTGGGGAGATAGCCAATTAGGATGGGGCAGTCTTAGGCTAAATCTACACTGCCATATAATGCAGTTTGTATGGCTAGTGTAGCCTACATAATGTAGTTCATCACGGTTAAACTGCCTTATATGGATCTACATTGACTACCGATGCCATGTAGCTACCTGAATGGATTCAAATGTTCATGGTATGTTTCAAACTGCATTATATGGCAGTGTAGATCCAGCCATAGAAGAGTCAAGCAACTCCACATCATATACATGTAGTTAAGAAGGTTATCCAAAAATGAGGAGAGATTTGGTGGCAAGTTCCCAAATTATTCAGTCTAGAAGGCTTGTTCTGTGCTAACCTGGGAGATCTCTTTGAATGTCAGATTAGGGAAAAGATGAAACAGTGAAACATACCAAAGATTAGCACTGTGCATTTATGCCATATCCCTTGCTGAAGTAACCAGGTTGTAGCTGTTTAATGCCATAGTATATTTGCATAGATCCCTGCTTCTTAAACAATGAGTCCCAGATACCAAATGGGGTCCCCTTATTTCAATGTTGGGCTCCCAAAACTTTATTCTCAACATCACCTAGTGGCTATTATAAACATTTACATGGATCTGTTGTGTAGACATTTACAAAAGATGCTTCAGCTGTACTACATAAAAAGGAAAATAATCCTTTCTAGCAAGCCTTGCAAATGCTGATTTGTTATCAGTAAATGTTTGATTTTCATATCTATTTTATATACCTATACCTGGGATTGTGTAAAAAATGTTCAGGCCAAAAGAGGTCCTAAGTGGAAAAGTTTTAAAAGCCCTGCTGTTGGAATCACAGACGCCTTAAAGGGCCAGACTCAAAAGTGGCTTCAAACCAGAGTTTATTAACACAAAAGAAAAGGGACACAGAGGCACTTAAATGCAGTGCCACTGGTCAAAACTCAAGAAACAAACCAGACCTGGTCCAAAAAGGTTAACAGAAATATAATCCAGATAACTGGATGCAAAGAGCAACAAATCAAACAAAGCGCTCTGAAGCAAAACAAAAAGGCACAGTACACAAATGGTTAACAAAAGGAGCCAGAGGAAGAGAAGGGGTTTGGACTAAATGGCCCATGTGGTCTCTTCCAACTATTATTCTATGTTTCTACTAACTATAATCTAATCTTGCTTGACTTTCAATATCTGGAATGTGTCCAGAGGAAGGAGACTAAAATGATCAAGTTTCTGGAGAACAAGCCCTATGAGGAGCGACTTTAAGAGCTGGGCATGTGTAGCCTGCAGAAGAGAAGACTGAGGGGAGACATGGTATAAATATGTGAGGGAGGAGGTCGTCATAGGGAGGAGGGAGCAGGCTTGTTTTCTGCTGCCCTGGAAACTAGGACGCGGAGCAATGGCTTCAAACTACAGGAAAGGAGATTCCACTTGAACATTAGGAAGACCTTCCTAACTGTGAGAGCTGTTCAGCAGTGGAACTCTCTACCCTGAAGTGTCCTTCTATGGGGCCTTTTAAACAGAGGCTGGATGGCCATCTGTTGGGGGTGCTCTGAATGTGATTTTCCTTCTTCTTGGCAGGGGGTTGGACTAGATGGCCCACAGGATCTCTCCCAACTCTGTGATTCTATCAGATTGACTCTAGTGGCTGTAGGGTAGTTAGGCCCTAGTGCTTGAGATGCTTATCTGAAATATTAAATCAGCCATGGAGCCTATTGGGCAAATCTCTCTGCTGAATGAACCTGCCTCACAGGATTGATATGAAGATACGGCGAAAAGCTGGCAACGTAAAGGGAGAACCATGTGCCACCCTTAGCTCCTTGGAGTACAGCTGGGGCATACATGTAATAAAGAACACTCCTATGAAGAGTATTACTAAACCAGAAAAGAATTATTAAAAGAACAGATGGTAATGGATGAAATAAAACTCAGCCCTCACCTACACTGACAATGTATGTAATTACAAGTACACTTCAAACTGCAGCAGGCAGACAACATATTCCCACAAAAAGAAAACCCTTAATGTGTATCGGTGCTCTGTGATCTCTATAATCACCATCTGAGCCTCAAACTGGTTCCAGGAGTTGCTATGCAATCATCTGTACAGCAAAACCATTTTCTTTAATACTTGTTTGAAATTGAATTAAATGGTCAGTGCTGATTGGTCTAGGTTTTATGTAAGAGACTACATTAAGAAGAGTCAGCTAAATACAATAGCCTTTATCATGATTTTGATTATATTGTTTTTACAAAATGTGAACAATGTATTGGCTGGTCTACAAACAAATTTGGGGGGCGGAGGTTGAAGAGAATTGATCAAATGTAAAGTTTCAACTAGTACATTGTAGAAAACTAGACATGGATATTTTGTAGGTTTTGATTTTCAGAGAGGATATGGAAGCAAGAAAGCCATATAATATGGAAGCAAGAAAGCAGTATGTACTAGAAAAACATGAATTTTGCAGACCATAATTTCTGGAAAGAATAAAAGGCAAATAACTGCATGGAATCAGTAACTCTGTTTATATATTCAAATAATTTAAATAAGGCCTAATGGCTAGGTGATCATCCATGAAGTGAAATTAATTCTGGAGATTATGTTGAAAATGGAAATATAATGTTATATTGAGATATATATCAAAGCAGATTTAGTCCTTTCATTCACCATTCATTCAGTACATACAAATGAGAAACTGCCTTCCAAAGGGAACATTGAAGCTATATCCCAAGTCTGAAAATTTATTATTTTCAAAAAGGACTTTTGTTTGAAACTGTCTTAGAAAAACTGACTTGATTAATGATGTTGAGTTGAATCTAGAGGTCTGTGACAGCCTGCTTCTACATTGATTTGCCACTTTTGTATGCTACAGTACTATTACAGAAATAACAAGAATAATGCAGCAAATTCTGGGGGAAAATGCTTTATCGATGTTTAAAATATGGCAGAAAAAACTGGAGAAGTTACCACCAGTGTACAGACCAGAGTGGGGAGGGGGTGTGTGTGTATGGGTAGTAGGTAATACATGGTCCTTGGATTCACCAAACCATTTGGAGA
The DNA here is from genome assembly GCF_037176765.1 of Anolis sagrei. NCBI lineage: Eukaryota > Metazoa > Chordata > Lepidosauria > Squamata > Anolidae > Anolis > Anolis sagrei. Next base: position 74,536,779 of record NC_090024.1, read on the forward strand.
GAATAACCAAAAATGTCCCGAACAAACAACACACACACACACACACAAAACCTCCAGAACACCACCTTGCAAAATGCTTCCTTTTAATTCAATTTCCCTCCAAGACAGCAAAAGAAAGTTATACATCATTGCTGGTTCATTTTGGAGTGTCAACAGAGAAAATGAAGGTTGGTATTTTGGTACAGTTGGAGGAAAAGCTGGCCCAAAATGGGTCTGGTAGGTAATTAGTCTCAAGCCTCCATGCAGTTGGCCAATTGTGTTATAGACGGGTGCAATTTGTGTATGTACAGATAGAAAATAGACAGATATCCCCTAAAATATGAGATCCTTGTTTTGTTTTGTTTTTTTTTAAAGGTTCCTGTGGGCTGACATTTTTATAGTCTTACTTGGAAAGGTTGCCATATGTGTCAACATGTGCATAGAAATGTGGTCTCAAGAAATTTGTGCCATTTTTAAAATAATAAAATATGCTTAAATTGCCAGACATTTTCATATTTGAAGAAAGAATAGAGAAGACAAATTGACTATTTTATCAAGGCCCCTTCTACACTGTCCAATCAAATCCAGATTATCTGCTTTGAACTGGATTATATGGCAGTGTAGACTCATATAATCCAGTTCTAATTAGATAATCTGGATTATCTGTTTTGATATTCTGGATTATATGGCAGTAGAAGGGGCCTAAGTTTTTAAAACTTTATTTCTTGTAGTTAACTAATGTGTGGATTTTTTTTACCCTTGAGAGGTTACTATGTCTTCGGTTTTAAATAATTGTGTACAATGAGAACAGATACACCCACACAGAGAATATATATCAGCACTTGATTCTTCTTACATTTGAGAACTGTATTTATGAAAAAGTTCTTTCTTTGACATCACAAGTATGAACACTTGAAGCTTGGTAATATACTAGAGTGCTTTGTTTTTCATTTGGTATACAGAGGTGAAGGTCAAACCACTCTTCCTTAATCAAAATGCATGAAATGAAAAATTAGTTTAGAAAGAACAGATGTTGACGAACTTTAGAATTTTATCTAAGGTCTCTTCTACGACTGAATAAAATGCAGATTATCTGCTTTAAACTGGATTATATGGCAGTATAGACTCATATAATCCGGTTCATAGGAGATCATGTGGAATATAATTCCTTATGATCCTCTTTGAACTGGATTATATGAGTTCAAAGGAGATGATGAGGCTCTGTGGTTAGCACAGTGGGTTTAACTGCCAGTTATAGAACATCTTGCCAATGGGGAGGTTGGCAGTTCAAGCTGCAGGTGGGGTGAGCTCCTGCCATCAGCCCTATCTCTTTTGCTTACCTACCAATTTGCAAACAGGAATGTGAGTAGATAAATAGGTACTGCTTCCACAAGGAGATAAAAGGCACCCCTGAAGAAGTCATGCCAGCAATTCGATCAGGAAGGCGTCCATGGACAACAGGATCCTCAGCATGGAAAAATGGAAAAACAGCACCTCCCCATGGATGAGTCAAGCACAACCTCCAGATACATGTTGCCCCATGCCCTGTATCACTGACTTACCTGGGACCTCATCCCATGGGGGAAGTGTTCGCAGCACGGCTTCCCCCCATTGTTCTGAAGGCAACATGGGAAGCCTCCTATATTGCTGTGGTGGCAGTGTGTGCCACTTTCTCACACCTCTCTCTATGGAGCCCGAGAAGAAGTACACATGTGCCATGTAATGGTTTCCATCTCAAAAGGGGACAACAAGTGGCATATGACAGGAGGTCATAGAATTAATGCAGTTTGAGTGTTGTGGCTCAGTGCTATGGAATCATGGTAGTTGTAGTTTTACATGGTCTTTAGCCTTCTCTGCCAAAAAGTGCTGGTGCCTCACAAAACTATGAATCCCATGGCACTCAAAGTAGTGTCAAACTGCATTAATTCTACATGTAGATGCACATATGTCAACTTGATGGGACATGACAACAACAATTGGACAGGTTTCAAGCATACATGCGTGGGGAATAAGGATGGGTGCATCAGTTAAGTTTATGTGCATGGACTTTCTTCCCCCTCCCCACCTCAATGTTCACGCTGTGCTAATTCTCTTCAAATGGGATTTAATGGACTGTTTGAGGACTGATTATTCAAATGGACACATCCTGCCACTGACTGTTCGGTTAATACATATATGTTACCTGATTAATCCTTTTTTTCTTTTGTGTAATGTCTTAAGCTTTTATGGACCTTCAAATCAATACTGCCCATTTCTGTGTCCGGGCCAGGAGTGCACAAGTCAGGGAAATCCATTAGAAAAACTCAATGAGTGGATTTCACACTCACTCACAGTGTGCAGATGGTTCTACTGTTCACACTTGCCTTCAACAGACAGGAATTCTTTCTCTCACCCTGGACATTCTACAGATATATAAACCCCACTTGCATAGTTCCCAACAGACTTCACAACCTCTGAGGATACCTCCCATAGATATGGGTGAAACATTAGGAGAGAATGCTTCTGGAACATGGCCATACAGCAACCTGGTTCTACAGTTGTTTATTTGCTCAAAACTGGCAAATATGAATTATATTTGGATTGGATCTGATTTGCAGTAACAGAAAATTGAAGCTATAACAGTGCAATATTTGTTTAAACATATATTTAAAACAAAAAAACCTTTCCTGCATATATTTATCATCTGTGAATTCTTGGCAAATAACATGTTATTGCTTGCAGGCTGTGGAGGTGGAAAGCCAGAATAATTTTGCATGAAGGAATAAAATGAATGCTTTGCATGCTGTTGTTTCAGAAAATAGGCCAATTCAAATTTAAAGACAATAACTTGGGGGCGGGGGAGACAGCTTCGTTTTATTATGGAGTCCGCAAAGATTCCTCTGGAATAGATATACTGCATTTCTCATGTTGAAGTAAATGACATGTACTCTAGATAGAGTCTGTAGCAAAGCCAACTTTTCTAGGACCATTGCCAATTCTGTAATTAAGGGGAAAGCTGTACAAGCTTATCTAAAAGCAACAACTTTAGCTGTGTTTCGGCCATAGCAAATATTCAAAATTATGGAAGTAATGTATTTTCCCAACATGAGGTTTGTGTAGTTCAAAAGCACAAACAAGAGGTTAAGGAACAGCATAACATTAGCATCCAAGCTTGTAGTATTTGAGAGTCTATTCCAAAATGTACCCACCGATCCTGGCTAGAGTCCTATTAGTGACATTCATAAGCACAAGTCTTCTTTACAGCCTTTTATATCTTTTTGTTGTTGTCACAGAGATTGTTATTATCTTCTACCACTGCAATGGCCAAAGTTCATTGCCCTTGACTTATAGTTTTGTTATGGTAGCTCCCCTGAGAAGCCATTCTATGACTGATGGAAATAACAGGGTGTCAAAGAAGTATCTGGTTATGCTTTATTACCAGGTGAAGTCTGAAGCACAAATGATCTGTGATTATAAAATCTGGAGTTAAGAAGTCATAAATCAGAACAAAGGCTAAGTTGATAGCTCGGGGCTCTTTGGGTCCTTCCAGACAGGCCCTATATCCCAGGATCTGATCCCAGGTTTTCTGCATTAAAGTGGATTCTATGAGACTGCACTGCCAGATAATCTAGGATAAACAGAAAACCTGGGATCAGATATGGGATATAGGGCCTATCTGGAAGCACCTTTCTACACTACCATATAATCCAGAATATAAAGGCAGATAATGCACATTATCTGCTTTGAATTGGGTTATCTGATAATGTGGGATTTTCTGCCTTGATATTTTGAGATATAGGGCTGTGTGGAAGGGCCCTCAGTCTACATTGCCATATAATCTAGTTCAAAGCAGATAATCTGGATTTTATTCAGCTGTGTAGAAGAGGCATTAGACTTGAAGGTCTCCCTTCCAGCTGTCCTTCTTGCTTAACTGGAGAAGGACTTGGATGTTTATCATGAAGACCTGATAAAGGAGAGCTTGGCTGCTGTAAGCCCTCTTCATCTTCAGAGGAAGACAAACTCTTGTGTGTGTGTGCGCGCGTGTGTGTGGCAAAAACAGTATCTGCATATGGTTATAGGGCTTATCCCAGATATGTCTCTGATTCTCCCCAACTATCAATCAATCATTGAAGCAAGCCGTGCATCTTGGGTATATCTAAGCTATTTCTAAATTCTGTCTTTACTGTATAAAATTGGGTCTTGGTCCTGATACCAACCAGATGCCTCCATCACAACATTGTAATCTACCCTGTATTTACTCAAGTCTAATGTGCCATCGAATCTAATGTGCATTTCAATTTCCAAAACCCTGAAACTAAAAAAAACGTTTCACTGGTGAATGTAATGCGCAGCGGTAAAAAGTGAATTCTTTGTAATTTGGACAAAAAGGTACATATTACAGGTGCTGTTGGCTTAGAATTCCTTCTTCAAAAACAAGCGTATTAGAGCACCAAAGCTTCGAGCAACTGAAAATAAAACCTTGGGGTGCACCTATGCTCTAGAATGAATCCATTTTAACTGTCCTGGATCAATGCTATTGAGTCATGAGGTCTATAGTTTGGGATCATGGAGGCTGCCAAAGAATCAGGCATGTAGCCGGGGGGGGGGGGCTTGAGGGGCTTCAGCCCCCACCGAAATTCTCATGGTGGTTCGCGAAAAGGCCTTACTGGTGCATTATTTAAACTGTTATGTTTATTCATATCATGATCTGATCACCATAATCAATATATCCCATATGCATGGGGGTATTGGGGTAATGATACAAAAGGTTTGCTAGGCTAGACCCTCTTTCACTCAGACTCAGCCCCCCCCCCCCCCGAAACTCAGCCCCCCCAAAACCCCCCCTGAAATTTTTTTAGCCCCCCCCCCCAAACGAAATCCTGGCTACGGGCCTGCAAAGAATGCTGATGCCTCACTAAACTACAAATCCCAGCATTGCATAGCATTGAGCCATTGCAATTAAATTAGAGATGACATCCCTCAAATAGGAGCTCCAGGTTCAGGTCCTGAAGGAGCTTCCCCTTTTGCTTTGGTTCAGCACTAAGATTAACATATTACATTAATCTAATACACACCCTAATTTTGAGAAGGTAATTTATCCAAAAAAAAAAAAAGATGAGTATTCGATTCAAGCAAATATGATATGTTTAAGAAGGATGAACACAGCGTCACACAGAAGCCATCCATATCTGAGCAGTTGTAGGGTGATGCTCTTTTTTTTTCAGACTCATTCTACTTCATTAAATGTTTCTTCCAGTTAGTCTCAGAGATGCTACAAGATTCTTCTGTGCGCTCATACAGACTAATGCAGCTGTGTCTTTTGATATTACAAATATTAAGTTAGGATTGCTTTCAGCACATCAGTATATTGATTTTTTAAAATAATGTTCCCAGCCGTGCCCCACATTAAGTGAGATGGAATAGGTGGTTACTGGACTCAAGCACACAGATGGAAAAAAATCATCTGTGGAACACTCTTCCTGTGTATAATAAAGAGGATCTTATACCATGGTAAAGGGAAATCATACTGCTACAACAGTGTGTGGGTCTGCATGGCAATTCCATGAAGCTTCAGTTAGAATCCTGAGATCTAGCATTCTCTAACATTCCACAATCATTGTGCTATGATTTCGTTTCAATTCCCTTGGCTCCATTCCATGAGACTTGTCCTTTGGTGAGGCACAAGAGTCTTCTGGGCTGACATTTTCAAATGCTTTCCCCTAAATTTCAAGCATTCCATAGGATGTTGCCATGGCAACTAACGTGGAATCATAGTGCTATATAGTGTGATGGACCCCAGGAGAAAGTGAGGCAGCTTTGCTTCATATTAAGACAGACAGTTCTATTGATTCAATGGATGCAACATGCATATAAAGTCAGCTTAAAAGGAAGTATCAGAGTATCGTTCATGTGGAGCTATGCCTGACTTAAACTTTTCTCAGTTGCAGTAATAGCAGTGGGTAGCCGATTTCTCCCATACTTAAATGGTTTTGACAAGCCACCTTGTCTCAGTTAACTCGAAACTGGGAAGTCTATTGGGCTCCATTACAAGGTCAGAATGTGGTGTGCATTATTGCTACAGCTCTCAAGTTGTTTCCAGTTCTGCTCCTGAGCCTTTGACTATAGCGTGATGCACCAAAATAATAAAAAAATATATTAAAAAGCTACTGTTTACATGTCTGGAAGGCTGAACCTGCCTTCTAATAGGCAAGTTTCTGTTAAGAGGAACCATAGCAGAGCTTGGGAAAGAAGAAAAGAAATGGAAAAAGAAACAAAAAGAGAAGACCAAGGGAATAAATAGATAAAAACTTTCACCTGTTGAACTCCTGCCTGTTGTTTATTGTTTACTGTTTACATGCCTCGAAGGCTGAACCTGCTTAATTTCTAATAGGCAAGTTTCTGTTAACGGGAACCATAGCAGAGCTTAAGCAAGAAGGGAAGAAAATAAAAGAAAATAATATAATAAGTGAATAAATTAATAAAACTTTCACCTGTTGAACTTCTGCTTGTTGCTTATCAGCTAAGAAGTTCAGGCGCTCTGTCAAAAGAAGAGGGGTGATCCCAATAGCATAAGCTTCTCTTTGTGACAAGAACTTTAATTCAAGTTTAGAGATGCAGTTCAAAGATAATATATTTATTATTTAGAATCTCATTTTCTAAATATTTGGTTTCTCAGTAAGCCTGGAGAAATAATTTCACCTCTGCTAGATCCAGGATAAGCTTCTATGGGTCACCTTGGCAATGTTATTGCTTATCACAATCTATTCAAACACTTTGAACATGTAAACCCTATCCATTTATCTCAGATACATACTTAACTGTATGTATTTGAGACAACTATTCAACTATTACCGTTCAGCTATTTTTCCTGATTTGTTATGGGTTTAAAGCACTAAAGGTGGACCAATGTTTCAGTCTAAAATTATTTTCCATGGGACGCATGTTGAAACGTGTTTTCCTCATACTTTCCACATATATGCTTTCTTTGAGCAATATAATTAGATCAAACAATTAAACCTGGATGAAAAAGAAGTTCTTCTCTGGGCCCTTCTACACAGCCGTATAATCCAGAATATCAAGGCAGAAAATCCCACAATATCTGCTTTGAACTGGATTATCTGAGTCTACACTGTCATAATTTCCAGTTCAAAGCAGAAAATGTGGGTTCAAAGAATCTTAGAGTTGGAAGAGACCTCATGGGCCATCCAGTCCAACCTCCTGCCAAGAAGCAGGAAAATCACTTTTAAAGCACCCCTGACAGATGGCCATCCAGCCTCTGTTTAAAAGCCTCCAAAGAAGAGCCTCCACCACACTCCGGGGCAGAGAGTTCCAATGCTGAACAGCTCTCGCAGTTAGGGAATTCTTCCTAATGTTTTGGTGTGTTGGGTTTTATCCCTGACTGCACAAGTCTCCAGTCCCCAATGAGTAGTTAGCCTAGATAGGATAAGAGTGAGGGATTCCTTCCCCAAATTCTTATGCATGCATATCCCAGAAGGGGCTTTGTCTTAATTTTCTTCCTTGCCACTATCTCCTCCCCCTTTGAATATTTGGCAATGAGATCTCTGAGGGATGAGGTAACTTCCTCTTTAAATGTATTTTGACTGCCCTGGCTTATTAATCATGTGGTCATTCTCCATATTGGCCTTTTCTCTTCCTGCCTTTGTTTTCCATTGAGTAAGGACACACTTTGTCTTTCTCCAGGCAAGATGTAGCTGCATTTTGTTATTTTTATCCTTTTACCTTTCTTAGAAGATAGCTTGGTAAGCTAGTTAGTTCTAAGACCTTTTTTTCTATCAAGAATTGATTTCTTTTGACTTAATAAACATATATTTTTGGAACCTAAAGTTGTGACTCCTGCAATCCTGTGCCATCCTGTTGAATGGAAACTAATACTGACTCATTATACATAAGCTTCTGCTGGTTATGAGCTGTGCTTCTGGCACTCTGCTATATTTTTGTGGATTCACCCCAAGTGAAGGTTATTTTGAGCCTAACAGCTCTAATTCCCATCAAGATGGAATCTCCTATCCTGGATCGATATTTTAAAAATAAATATGAGGTTGAATGAAAAGTAATGCCTCCATCTTTGTTACTTGGGTTTGGATGGGAATATTTTAATAAATCAAATGCAGAAATAATCCTTAGAATGTGCTCTTTAACTACCACTATTCACTTTTCCACATAATCACCAGACAATTGGATACATTTCTGCCAACAATGAAGAAGTTTTTTGAAGCCGTCAGAGAAGTCGACACTCTGTTTCCACAACCCATTGTGCACAGATCTTTCGATAGCTAAGCAAAGCAATAATGTCACCCACATGTTCTTGTGAAATGCTGATTATGCTTGAAATTTCTCTCTGAGTGATACAACAATCGTCTTGAATCAATCTGTCAATCTTTTTCTTGTGAAACTTGGTGGTTGCTGTCACAGGACGTCCAACTCTTTGTTTGTCATGCAAGTCAGATGTTCCCACCTCAACATCTTTAAATTTACTCACCCAATGATGCACAGTACTCACATCAACACAATCACCATAAACAGGTGGCATTCTCTGATGAATCTCCTTTGGGGTGACTCCTTCTGCTGTCAAGAATTCAATGATTTCACATTGCTTAAGTCGCATTGACCAACCGTCTGCACAGGGTTCCATACTTTATACTTTAACAACACAACCGTTCAATGCTAAGGCTTCCCGCCAAAATGGAACTGTAGAGGAGAGTCTACTGAACAAGCTAGTACCTGCTGCATACCAGTACTGCCATCTGTTGAGGCAGGCCCGTAGCCAGGATTTCGTTTCGGGGGGGGGGGTAAAAGTTTTTGGGGGGGGGGGGTTCGGGGGGGTGAGTTTCGGGGGGGGGGCTGAGTCTGAGTGAAAGAGGGTTTACCCTAGCAAACCTTTTGTATCATTACCCGAATACCCCCATGCATATGGGATATATTGAGTATGGTGATCAGATCATGATATGAATAAACATAACAGTTTAAATAATGCACCAGTAAGGCCTTTTCGCGAACCACCATGAGAATTTCGGGGGGGGGGGAGTTGAAGCCCCCCAAGCCGCCCCCCTGGCTACATGCCTGTGTTGAGAAGTTATGAAGGTGGAGGCATTACTTTTCATTCAACCCTCATATCTCAATGTTTTTTCTTCCTAAAAACAATGTGCTTAAATGGTAGCACTGAAGGTTTTTTTGTAACTATATGAAGGTTAAAAAGTAGCTCATTTTTATCAATACCTCCCTATTTCTCAAGTTGTCACACTGTATCCACTGCAGAACTTGGAAAAGTTACTTTTTTGGATCACAGCATCATGTTCAGTTTCAGAGGCAGGTTAAATTATCATTAGAAGTTGGGTAGAGATCTAATTTCTATTTTATCTGGTTAGTATGTTCATATGGTTTTAGCTATCTTAAGACATTTTAATTTTATTATATATTGTTTTGAGATTTTTGCATATAAGGAGGGAGATGGAAATTTTAATGAATAGAATAAATAAATGCTGGCTGGGAAATTATGTGCATTATAGCCCCAAAATATCATTTTCCAGTTTGACTAGGATTACAAGTCCCAAAGAAAATATGAATTGGAGAATTGTGGGAGTGATAGTTCAAACAACTAATTCTCCATGCTCTGGCAAAGCACAAATTCCGGGTGGATAAGGAAACAGGTGGTGACAAGGAAGCATCATTAACTGGCAGTGGTTCTATTCCCGAATGTTTTCCAGACAGATGGCACCTAACAACCACGAAACAAAAAGGCATGGCTGGCTACTCATTGTTAAGAAATCTTTGCCTTCACTTCATGCATCTAATTAAGTATTCTCAGTCTACCGAAGCTTCTGCTACCAACTTATCCCTTTGCGTCTTGATTCATACTGACAGAACTATGTCTTTGAAATTTTTACCTGATAAAAGGGAAGATAGAAGAGGCATAGGAGAAAAGAGAAGATAATTACAAATGCAAGATGAGGGCATCTGGAGTCTGTCCTTAATGTGTTTGCATAGACAGCGCTACCATGCAATAAAAGGAACTCCTGGAAGCTCTCTTGGTGACTGTGCTCTGAGTGTTTCATGTGGACTTCAAACAAGTTCTCTAAGGGACTGACTCCATTTTCAGAATAGCTCATAGCACTTTGAAAAGCTCCTTTAAAACCTGGATGCAATTGTGAGAGTATTCATCACCCCATTGATGTGGAAGGAACCAGCTGCCATTGCCTTTAACTACTCTCTTTTCTCTGGATGGTCTGGGACTGCACCTTTTGAAAGGGAAGCTCCCCAGTTTCTCCTGAAGCTAATGGAGCATCTGTCTGAGCAAGTGAATGAGATGTCCCGCCAGCTGTAATGGGTGTTCAGTGATACATGGTCCAGATGGAACCAAGGATGTAAAAACCAGGTGCTTCCTAATTACAGAGAAAGGGAGAAACAGCTAGTAAACACAGAAAGCCATATGTGGGAAAAACTGGCTCCTTCTTCCAGTCATTCCTTCTTTTATCTCTTTATCTTATGCTTTAGTACCCAGAAAATGAGGAGGGTCAGGGTTTGGCGAGACAAGCAGATATGAACAATGGGTAACTGGAGAAAAATAGTCAGCAGATTTGATTTATTATTTGTGTATAATTTCCTTCAGCTTTCCCTTCCACTATCTTTGGAGAGTGTTCATGCTTATCAGTTCTTTTAGACACTGTTCCAGAAATTTTTAGATACTGTTCCAGAAACTCCAGACAGATCTGGAGTTAATATATACCCACAAGTTCAACAGTATGGATAGGTCAATAATCAATAAACAGGTATGAATGACCAATTGAAAGTTCGAAATCATCATAAATCTACAGATAAAAATGTTTTACTACATTATAACAGCTACCATCACTGGGCTTTGAAGAACAACTTACCCTTTGCACAGATGCTTAGGATTAAGTGTAATTCATCTTCACAATATGACTTATATACCTGTTTATTTTGATTATTGATCTATATATACTGTTGTACTTGTGGGTATATATTAGTTTGGTGCATAATCAGAAAGCCATTTAATTTATATATCTGGAGTTAAGGCAGTAAATGCAATGTGCAAGTAGACTTCCAGTCTGTTTTTCCAGTAACTCCATATCCAATAAAATATTGGGCAATCTAGCTTTGTCAAGTCAGCAGCAAATAGCGTGGGAGATGAAAAGGAAAGATATAGTTGGGGAAGAGCTAGCAGGACAGTATAGACCAGACTGCGTAGTGCCCAGTTGCCTATTCTTAAATAGAATCGGATGTCATGCCTTTATAGGGTACAAATATTATCCAAGATCTGTAAGCAAGGGATGAAACAAGATTGCAAACCCCGATAAGGAAGGAATGGAGTTAGCATTAGTGGTGTTTAATGTTATAAAAGGCGAATCATAGAATCATAGAGTTGTAAGAGACCTCGTGGTCCATCCAGTCCAACCCCCTGCCAAGAGACCCCCTGCCAAGAGAAAAATCACATTCAAACACCCCCAACAGATGGCCATCCAGATGATGGCACAACATATTTAGCGTTAAAGTCCATTGGAGATGGGAAAGGAGCATTTACATTGGAGATGAATAGGTGAAACATTGTAGATCAAAGCTTATTAAATATTGAGATTACAAAAGTTTTCCTCCTCCATCTGCCACTCAGGGTAGGAGTGACTGCTGCTGTTGCTGTCAAAGGAGGAAAAGAAAAAGCCAAAGACAAACTCGTAAGGGAAGGAGGCAGCCAAGGAGGAGCAGCAGGGGAGAAGGAGTTGGGACAAGGAAAGGCAAGTGAGGCATGTAAGAGCAAAGGCAGTGTTGGTAAAGGAACCTTGCCAGCCCCTCCAGGCAATTCTTGTCCATCCGTCCCTCCAGCCACATCCCCTTGTTTGAAGGAAATGTGATTTTTTTGGGTTATTTTTAAGATTGTGTATATATAACTTTGATCTTCCTGCAGAGTTTCATTAGCAATAGGATGGGCATTCTGTATCCATGAATTCACCATCCATGGCTTGAATGTGTGTGTGAGCATGTGTGAATATATAACTTTGATTTTGCCATTTTAATTCACCCTTGTATATAATTTGACCTGAGGATCCATGGATTTCTGTATCCATGTGGTTCTGGAGCCGAAACCTAGCAGCTATTGAAGGTCACTGTATTTTATTTAAGGGTTTGGTTTACATATACTTGGCATGGAGTAATTGTTTTTGATATGGTACAATTGGTGATCCATATCCACAGATATATCCATCCAATATTCAAAAAAAGTTTGATATGCACCTATATATCCAGGGTCACATAAAAAATTCTTGGGCAAAAAGAATTTACAAATTGAAAAAGTTTAAGAAGCCCTGTTCTAGATATGGGGTTTTCTTCCACTAATGCCTCACAGGCTGGATCTACACTGCCCTGTATCCCAAGATCCGATCGCAAATGATCTGCTTTGAACTGGATAATATGAGTCTGCACTGCCAGATAATCTGGGATAAGCAGATAATCTGGGATCAGATCCTGGGATATAGGGCAGTGTAGATCCAGCCACAGTAAGAACCATACCCAGCTCTCAATAACTACAGCAAAATAATACAAAGGTTGCTTTTTTCCTAAGCCATGTGTAACGGGACAAAGTGGGCATTACCAAGGGGCTTTATACCAAGACCTTGGATATCCCACCTCTGCCTACATAGAACATATATGTATGTGCTCATGAGGCAAAGAGATGATATGAGCAGAGTGAGGAATCAAACCTTACAAACTCAGTGACTTATAGTTCATGCCTGAAACACACTATCTCTGTCTCGTCGCCTTTCTTTATATGTGTTTGTTACAGGATACAATTCTTAGATGTCTGTGCATATTCCTTCAATGTGTAACCCAACCTGAATTCAATATGTAGCTTCCAACTTCTCCTCACAGATTACATCAATGTAATCTCCAACTGATTTCCAGCCATGTATCTTTAGTCTGTAACTTGGCACAAAACTTTAATATATATATGTTGAAACAAAGAAATGTTTATTTATGAAGTCTTTTGCACATAAGCTTATCTGTTACAAAGTACTTTACTTGAGTTCCACTTGGATATTATTGTAACTGTCTTTCACTCCGTTGAATACATAAAAATTGTTATTACATAATTTTCAAAACAGTTTAACTTATTTCTACCCTGTTAAGCCACTTTCTTCTCCTTCAAAATATATTTCTCCTCAGCCTCCTGACTGGGGAGCTTATGACTTTTAGTCACTCTCTTCCGTCAATAGTTTGAATGAAAACTTAGTCCCAAAGGAATCTCTGTCTCTCAGTTTTACCTAACTGAGAATTTAGACTTATATTAGTTTTTTCTTTACTTCAATATAACAATGGAAGATACAAACTTAAATATCGATCCTCTTCCCTCTAGCTCCTGGCTAGAGACTCAACTACTTTTTTAAATGTTTCCTCTTTTTTCTTCTAGCTCCGCCCCTTTTCTTGCTAGCCATTCTAAAATGGATAAATTTCTACTGCAAAGGCTACATTTCCATAGTAACACAACGACCAATCAAATGTAACCAGCTCCTGACTGCCCTTGCCATAATATCAACACTAATAAACATAGACAAAAAACTCCATTATAATTAGCTTTTCCATTACCCCATGCCATTTAATATCCTGTTTACCCATAGTTTGGTTCTTAAGCATCCTGCTTCATGCAGAAATGATATGATTACATTGTTAGTGATATGCATTTTTAGTTCACCCCTAGGAAAAAGATTATCTAGATCTGACCAAGAGTTTCTGCCATTTCTGAACTGCATTGTGCAGTAAATCCTGTTTTATTCAGACTTCATTGATCCACACTTCTCCTTGTTGTTGACATGTTATTATGCCCCCTTTGTGTGCATGTTTGTATAGAGGGTTATATACATATTTTAAAAATATGAAATGAAATCTTGTGCTAGGTTTTAGAATAGATTATTTGTTAGAGAAAACTGAAGATTTCCAGATGTTTTTGAAACAGTGCAGAGATGAAAGCTATCCTTTTAAACCTTTACATGGAATAGTCAGAGTTCAGTTCGGCCTGAAACGTGCTTGCCTAGATTAAAGAGATTTATATCAGGATCTGGTATGATTTCATTATAATTATACCTTGTATGGGGAAAAGGAAGCCATTTTCTCTATTCCTTCTGCCAGCCAAGAGTATGTTATATTATGGAGGAAATGTTACTCTCTCTGTGCTTACAGGTGGTTTAAAATGGGAGGTTAGAAACATTGATAGAGCAGCTTTCCTAAGTCTGGCATTCTTCATATGTCTTGGACAGCAACTTCTAGCATCTCTTTGCTGGGTGGCTTAAACATTCTGTGAACTGAAGTCCGATATAGCTGTGGGAGACCACATTAGAGGAAAAGTACAGAGTATTTCAAAATAATGGACCCAGTTTTAAAGCAGTATATTTCATGATGGCAAAATGTTGCAATTACATAAAAAGTAACTGTTTAAAGAGTTATCAAGTTATCAATTACTACTAACAATTTTGAGCGAGAAATAAATCTAACAAATAATTCCACAAATGAAGAATATCTCATTAAACCTTATTGTGTGCGGTCCATCTTATGAATCACTAATTTTACCTATTATACTTTGATTCTGACATATTGGTCTAACATGGTGGGCATCTGTGGCTGACCAAATCATACTTCTGATCTACAAGACTGATTTCTGGGCCAGGATAATCACCGGTGAGAGATGATAGGACTTGCATTTCAAAACCATCTGGAAAGCCACAGTTATCCATTCCATTTTTTTAACACAAATAATGCAGGGGCAAATACTATATGTTCATGTTTTGAGATTTGCAAAATTGATTACTGGAGAATTCCAGCTTCAAAGTGGTGCAAATAGGAAGCAATATAAAACATCCATGGATGGGAGGAGACACATCAGGAAAAAATGCAACAAGCATCCCAGCTCAGTGTACCACCATGCTATACTCAGAGCCCATCCCTGTATTTATTTACACATACTGATTGTGCCTACACAGAAGGACTGTACCTCCTAGATTTTAAAAATATTAGCACTGAAATAAAAATTATCTTATGAGAACTTTCAGTTTGGTTTTGATGGAAGATAAAAAAAGAGTCTCAAATATCTCCAAGAAAAATTTGGGAAGCAAGGATGCAGAAGGAAAGTCATGCCTTCAGACTTTCAGAAAGAAGATGTTGACCACCATTGTTTTCTCTCTAAAACTCCTGGAAACAATATTGTAACCCAGATGGGCTTCCAAGTGATTGGCTAGGTAATGGTGTGCTTACTTTTTTGGCAGATGTCCTAAGGGCAATGTTATACCCAACTCCTCAGTTGGATTCCAGCCCTTCAGAAAATAATAATAATAATAATAATAATAATAATAATAATAACAACCTTTATTTATACCCTGTTCCCTCTCCCCGAAGGGACTTGGGGTATCTTACAACTATCAACATATACAAAAAATAATATAGCAATAGACCATAGGCAGCAATAAACAATTGTGACTTCATGCAATTAAAATAACATAATAATATAAACATTAATAAATAACCCATCCCTATTTTATTGCCCATACAATAGGTTGGTGAAATTGGGGGAGGTGAACTTTACCTGATCCTGTTGAATCAAAATGTGTACATTTCACAATGAAAGGCATTTCCATGCCACTTTTTTTTTTTACCATGGCTCCATCCAATGGAATCCAGAGATTTGTAGTGTTGTGAAGTAATTAGAATTATGTGGTAAAGAAACCTAGAGTCTCAAGATAAAGTGGTATCAATATGCTAAAATTATGTTATGTGAAAACTACCCAGGTGTGCTTCCAAGTGAGTGTTCATAGGATCACAGTTTCAATCATGGGACTTCCTAGGTGACCTATCACATTCCCCAAGTCTAACCTATTGTCTAAAATTCTTGAGATGCAGGATCATCATCACTTCATCAACATATCACTGTTAAAACAGAATCAGAGAACATTTCTATCAAGATAGTACATTTTCTTTCAGTGATCGTGTACTGATGGATTTGCTTTATAATAGCATCCATTATTATTTTTTCCTCTCTGATTGGGCATTTCTTCTGTAATTATAATGGATATTTTATAATCTATAAGAATGCTTTGTGCTTGTTGAAGAAAGAGTTGAATACAAATGTAACAAATTTGCATTTTGGGAATCGCAGGCATTTATTTATGTTGCTGAGGTAACAATGAAATCTTAAATGTTGGAGATGTTTAGATTCAAGAAAACTGTTGACCTCTGCAGAGGGAACACCATCTTCACCAGCTAAATGGATAATAAAATGTTAAAGAATGCAAAATGCAGAAATGGAACAATTTGCCTAAAAATGCCACAGCAAAAATGCTTGAAGATAACTGAGGCTTAACAGTTGAACTTTTTCAACTTTATGTCATAGCCTTCTTTCTCTGGACTTTTGATCTGTTTCCCCAGAATTGGCAGTGACCATTGTGCTTGCATTGCATTGGCGTTTGTGTGTGTGTGCAGGTGCCTGCAAACTACACGAGATGACATCAATGGGAGTGACACCAAAATTTATACACTATACATTTTGTGCAGTGTTTATCCTGCCTTATAAAAATCTTCTTATAGTTAGATATAACCACAAAAACATTTTTATAAGCCCAGATCATATGCACTATATCAGTAAAATGACAAGTCTAAAATTCCTTAGCCCTGTATGTAGTTAGTTATGTTATTGAGGTACAAATGTGTTTATTTATAGGAATGTTTTTTTTCTTCATTTGTTTTTTCTGTTAATTTTTTTTGCATGTGCTCCTGTCATTATTACAATGATGCTCTGAATCATGTGGGTTCATCTGCAATCGCTGCAAGCAGACAACCCCTCCGTATTGAAACAGCACCACTGGCTGCCAATAAGTTTCCAATCCCAATTCAAGGTGCAGGTTATTACCTACAAAGCCCTAAATAGTTTGGGTCCAGTCTAGCTTCATGACTGCATCTTTCCCTATGAACCTGCATGAGCTATAAGATCTGCTGGGGAGGGCCTTCTCTCATTCCCACCTCTGTCTCAAGTGCGATTGGTGGGGACTAGGGAGAGGGCCTTCTTGGTGGTGGCCCCCTAGCTCTGGAACTCTCTCTCTAGAGAGATTAGATTACCTCCTACCCTGTCCACTTTCTGCGAAGACCTAAAAATATGATTGTTTCAATGTGCTTTTGACGAATCGGTTCACTAAATGAATTGGCCTTTCTAACCATAATTCCTAGCCCTCCTAGCCATGACCCATTCTCAACTCTTGCACTTTTCTATTGTCCCTGCCCTGGAGTTGTACTGTATTAATCTGACTTGGCCCTTTTGGCCTTAATTTATTACCTACCTCTCACACTTTACCATCAGCCTTTGTTTGGGCAGTTGTATTACACAAGCCTTTCCTTGCCCCTCAACTTGGGAGCCTCCATTATGCTCAGCTACTGGTTGTTGTATGATGAATTATGTTTTTAACTATGTGTTATAACTATGTTGTATATGTATTTTATTTTGTATATTTTACTCTGTTTGATTGGGGTGAGACCCCATGTAAACCAACCCGATTCCGTTTGGGGAGATGGTGGTGGGATACAAAAATAAAGTTATTACATTGTATCCTTGTTATTATTATTATTATTATTATTATTATTAACTTTATTTGTACCCTGCTAGCATCTCCCGAGGGACTCGATGCGGCTTACACAGGCCGAAGCCTCAGAACACAATACAGTAAAAAACATAACACAACAATAAACAAAGCAAATCAAAATAGTTAAGCAGAATAACAACAACAGTGACAATACATCAGGACACTTTAAAAACTGGGCCGGCCAGAGCAATGGGGTACAGGGTTAAAAGTGCTGAAATGGCAGGAGGCACGTAGGATAAAAATAGTGCGGTGTGCAGCAATATTAATTGTACTAAAGTGCTTCTAGGACTTGGGATGGGGAATTCCTAATCTGAGAAGGCACATCGGAACAGCCAAGTTTTTAGGTTCTTTCTGAAAGCTGCTAAAGTAGGGGCCTGTCGAAGATCTTTTGGAAGGGCGTTCCAAAGTCAGGGGGCCACCACAGAAAAGGCCCTGTCCCGTGTCCCCACCAAGCGCGCTTGCGACGTGGGTGGGATCACGAGCAGGGCCTCCCCAGATGACCGGAGTGAGCGTGTGGGTTCGTAGATGGAGATGCGGTCACGCAGGTAGGGTGGTCCCAAACCGTTCAGGGCTTTGTAGGTGAGCTCCTGCACCTTGAATTGGGCTCGGAAAATAAACGGCAGCCAGTGGAGCTCCTTAAACAGAGGGGTAGACCTCTCTTGATAATGAGCCCCGGTTAGCAACCTGGCTGCTGCCCGCTGGACCAATTGAAGTTTCTGAGCCGTCTTCAAGGGCAGCCCCACGTAGAGCGCATTGCAGTAATCCATTCTAGAGGTGACCAAGGCATGGACCACCCCGGCCAGATCAGCCTTCGCGAGGTACGGTCGCAGCTGGCGCACAATCTCAATTGTGCAAAGGCCCTCCCGGATACCGCCGACACCTGAGCCTCAAGTGTGAGCGAAGAATCCAAGAGGACACCCAGACTGCGGACCTGTGGCTTCAGGGGGAGTGTAACCCCGTCCAACACAGGTAGCCACCCTATACCCCGATTCGGTTTACGATCGACCAGGAGGACCTCTGTCTTGTCAGGATTGATCTTCAGCTTGTTCCTCCTCATCCAGATCGACACAGCGGCCAGGCACTCGTCCAGCACCCGAGAGGCCTCCTTGGAATTAGGTGGAAAGGAGTAGTAGAGTTGTGTGTCATCCGCATAAAGATGTCATTGCTGCTACCTATCATCTATCTATCTATCTATCTATCTATCTATCTATCTATCTATCTATCTATCTGTCTATGATTTTATCAAATGTTAGCTTCAATATTGTGGCATGGTCTGGTCCAGGAAGAGGTCAATGGGCGTGACACCATGAGTCATTTCAGAGTATCAATAATCCCAGTTATGACAAATTTATAGGAGTTGTAGGAAACAATAACAACTTTCAAAGCTCTGTTATTTCCTCATCTTGTCTCAGCTATTGAACCGATAGCCCTGTCATGCACAGTTGCATTGTAAAGTCCATTTGTCCATCACTCCTTGCTATTAGGATCTTTTATTCATTTCTGCCTGTTGGGAGTCCCAAACAAGGCCCTTACATGGCCAGGTCTTTTTTCCTGAGACATCAGCTCAGAATGGCAGTCAGAGTAGGATGTTTTAGTACATATCCTATACACCGTGGGCCATATAAAAGGAATAAAAGATAGGAATTTCTCAATACAAACCAGGCAGACACATGACATCTTGCTCACCTCCTCAAAGTTTGACGAGTATTACTGCACAGGAACATCCAAGCAGAAGAGCAATCATTCTCAATGCTACTTGGACATGAGTTACTTTTAAGGCACAGCATTGGCATTGTTATGAGAAGCTCAAAATAAATCTATATAACGGCAAATTAATGGCTTTCTTCCCACAACATAAAGAAGCAAGAAAGCTAGCTATCTAGCTAACTATTTATGGCAAGAAAGTAGTGGTGTGGAAAGCTACAAAGAGCTCTGTAACTTAAGGAATATCTAAAATATTGTGAGAGAAGGTTTGAGTCATTAAGCTGCCTCTGGGGGGAGATATCTGTGAAGCGGAAGAGAATGAAACTGTTTGAAAGCTGCTGATCTGTGCGTTCATTCTGAAGATAATGGCTTGTGTCCTAAGTTAACTGCAGGGAATTTGTAGAAAGAAAGTCACAAATCCAACAATGTGTGCAGCAATTCCAAAAGAATATGTGCCAAATAATTTCCACATAAAACTAGAATTTCCAGAGGAATCATAAAAATATAATTTTATAGATTTTTATGATCCCCCTGGATCCCCCAACTCTAGTCATACTTTCTCGATCATAAAGGTTATGTAATCTTAAGTACAACTGTGACTGCACTTGTCCATGTGGCTTTTTATACTCCAACTTTCAGCCAGAACCAATGTGTTGCACTTGGGTCTCATTGATTCAGTCTGAAAACTGGGTATGACTAACTTAAATCCCATGCTTTCAGCAGAGAGTTCAGCTAACTTACTCTCATCAGGAATAAGCTGTTCATACCCATGAATCCTGCTGTCATGGATTCAGTTATCCATGGCTTGAAGAAATATTTAAAAATACCACCACCCACAAAATTCATTTTGCCATTTTATATAAGAGATATCATTTTACTAAGCTATTATATACAGTGGGACTTTATCATCCATGGATTTTATTATCCATGGAAGGTCCAGGAACCAAATCCTAGTAGATTCCAAGGGCCCACTGCAATTGCCAAGAACATATGAAGTGCAGAAATGAATGCCTGAGTGCACACAAGATGTGGGCAACTGTAGGAGATTTCTGGCTGTGAAATATTCATTTGTAATTTGTGTGTTGAGAGAGACAGAGAGAAAGGGGGGGGGGGGAGAGGGCCCTTCCATACACATCTGTTTTGAATTGGATTGTCTGAGTCCATATTGCCATATATTCCAGTTCAAAGCAGAAAATGTGGAATTGCATTCAGAGATCTTAAGCACTCAGAATCAGAGCTAGATGGTATCCAAACAATTTTGAAGTCCTGAATGTTTTGTTCCATTTTGTTTTTCAATTCCATTTTCAAGCAAACCATGAGGGAAAAGCACCGGTCTTTATGATGTTTCTCTTCTGCTCTCTACAGAAAGACAGCTCTAAATGGTTAACATATTGATGGCAATGCTCTATCTTTCCTACTCTTACTTTCTAAACTCAATATACAACAAAATGAAACAAGTGTGAATAATTGAGACAAGGGTCCCAAATTACAATTCTTTGTGCTTCAGAAATTTTAAAATCAACACTATATTGGGAAATCTGGCTAGATGAACTGCTGAAGGAACATACAGGACACGTGCCTTTTATATTTGTTTGAATGTGCTTGAAGTGAAATAATGTCATTTATGGGACTGGTTCAGCTTATTTTTGGCTTTTTTATTTTGGAAAGAGGGTTCGGAAGGGGTTCTGTGGTGTGGGGAAGTAAACAGTTGCATTTTCAGCTAATTTGGGACCAGTATTGGGGTAATAATGCCACATTTGGTGTGAAATATTTTTAAATGGTTCTGGATTTGAGTGATTTTCAGAGAGCTTCAAGAAGTGCACTTTGAGGGTCCAAGGATTGCATGTGGTTCATGACTCCACTCTTTATCCACCCCCCATTTTAAATAAAATTTAGAGTTTATTATAATATATAAACACAATATGGAATTTATAAACACTATAGAATAATTCCTGCTCATTTTAAAATTAATAAGCATTATGCTGTGTAAGAAAAACTGCCTTTCTAAAATTTGTCTGAATTGGAAATTTCCACAGGGAATCTTCATTTTCAAAATTTAGAAAATGCCTATCATAAAAAAATCTCACTTCAGAATTAACCTATTATCTAAACCTTGTTTGTTCATTGTTTGAAGGTGATTGCTTAAAGAACTTTTGTCTTGACAAAAGATTTTATTGAAATCTTCTTTGCCCCCAAAACCAAAATGACAACACAGTCAACCCTCCAACTTCACAAGTTAGAGGGCCAAGATCCCGCAAAAGTGAAAAAAATGACAACATTTTTTTCACTTGAGAGAACATCCCTCCAGGAATATCTAAGTGCTTCAGCACAACTTCAGCCAGGAGTTGACCATAAAATTGCACTGGAGGATATAGCAATTCCTGGTGTTCTCTCTAGGAATGTCTAGGTCCTCCATTGCAACTCTACAATCAACTTTGCTGTTTGACATATAGTCTTGGAAGATGTGGTAAAACCCACTTTGGTGAATGTGGAACAGATATAGCGGGGAATTTTTGGATGGGCCAATTTTCTCTGGTAAAATTACATGTTTAAGTAGTGGTTGCAGCAAAATGAAGGGGAGAGTAGTAGTCCACCTCAAGTATGTGATGAATTTGCTCAGCATTTTATTATAGACCTTAAAGGGGCTTTCTATGGTGCTGAAGCTGTTATGAGAACAAGGTTCAATATTTTGCCAAGCCTTTTTAAAATCTGAAATAAGACCCAGAACAAATCCAAGTTACCAATGGAAGCCAGTGGTCTGAGTGGCTGAAAGAAATGAAATAAAATAAAATAATATCAGTGGTAAATTCCATGAAACATGGGATTCTAGTCATTAAATGAGCAAGATGATTTCAGCTAGGTTCCAATGAAAGCCCTGAGTTTTGATTGTATTTTTCAACGAAGAGCCAGACAAAAAGAATTTCGTCATTTACATGTATACAAATACTGGTATTAGAAAAACTCCCCAAAAACCTGAATGCAAAACACTTGTGGCCCCAAGCATTTTGGATAATGGAAACTCAACCTGTACATGTATTTTATGCAAAATGCAAACAATGGGCAAGACACTGTGTTCTCTGTGTTTTAGCCCTCAGCTCAAAGTCATTATGACCTGGACCTAGATAAAATGGCAACTTTAAAAGCACCACTGTTTACAAGTACATTGAAGATGAAACCAGGAGAAGAATAGTAATGCTGAAATTACAGGTTGTTTTGGCATTTATGCTAAAGTGGACAAAATAATTATCAGATAAAATGAAGGCTTAAATTGGGTTATTGTGAAATATTCCCTAGTCATACTGACTCTTGGCCCTGAAAATGAATTATAAAATGGAGTGGCATCCTCCAGATGAACAGCTGCTTGCTAACTCTTCTTAGAATGAATAAAATTAAGTGGTGTAAATGTGTCCTCAGAGAAATACCTTCAAAGTCTGTCACACCATGCATAACTAAATACAACTCCTGGTGGACATGTAGACTAATTGGGGCAGAGATACTTTTACAGAATCCCTAATTCACTAATGTCCTGATTCATTTGGCCTCTGCTGTCAACATGTAAGTAGACTCTGAAAGTCTTGATCAGTGACTTGGAAAGAACTAGTGCAGCACCGAACATTTAAGAATATCTACTGAGCTGCAGGTCTCTTATGATAGCTTCAGCCAAGTTATCATTCAACTAAGTCCACACTCCCTTAATATATGAGTTATGATTTTTTTCAAAAAAAAATCAGAGTAGTGAATATTTTATGATGGGATAAAGCATTCAAAGAATTTTGAGGATTTAAGGAAATTGCTCTATATAAGCATTTTCTCTTAGCCATCAGCTCACTAGTGGAGTCTTATGAATCTCCCATTTGCAATACGGCATACATCAGTTAACAAAGCATTTGACAAAGAGGTCCTTTATTATAAAGTATTTCTGCATCTCCCAACTCCCCTTTTCATCCTTGTCCTTTGTCTAGTTTGATGATTTCGGTAGGACTGAGTGGGAGGATCATGAAGGAGACTCGGAAAAAGAGACTTGATGGCTGCAGTATG
The DNA here is from genome assembly GCF_037176765.1 of Anolis sagrei. Taxonomy (NCBI): domain Eukaryota; kingdom Metazoa; phylum Chordata; class Lepidosauria; order Squamata; family Anolidae; genus Anolis; species Anolis sagrei. The sequence continues at coordinate 74,560,124 of NC_090024.1, forward strand.
TCTCCAATTAACAGTGCAATAAAACCTTGAGCTGTTTAATAATGAGATTCTGCTCTAGCTGATCCTACTGTCACTGTGTGCACCTGCATATTGAACACTGAAAAGGAAAGAAAGGGGGAAAACAAATAAACATGTCTTATCCTAAAGAAGCATATGGCATTGCTAAAAAAGAAATAGAAGCTAATGAAAGAAAGAAAAAAATCCTTAGTGGATGCATTTGGCAGAAATTTTAAGGGGTCTCTTGAGGATTTTTCTTTACTTATGCAAGGCTTATTTGACCTGGTTCTTTCTTTTTATGCAATCATTTCTTTAGGATGCAAAGTTTTCTAAAACATCTTGAATTGATTTTCGTTTTTGTGATGTAGGAACCTATCTGCATTCATTTGATGTTATTTCTGCAATTTTTTTCAGTGAAAGAATTAATACCCAGGAACATATCTATTTTGTTAACTGAGCTATACCTGTAATTTGGGTGATACTGCTGACCTACATTATGGGGATGATGAAAGGGCTACTAAAATAATGAATACGAGGCACTTTGAATGCATAAGAGACTACAAAAGATTTATATAATTTGCTGCACCTCCTCCAGCCAAGCGTAGTTATAATTAATCCCTTCTCCCAATATTATTATTTATTTATTTATTTATTTATTTATTTATTTACTTCGCTTATAGACCACATTTCTCAGCCCAGGGGCGACTCACTGCGGTGTACAACATAGAAAAACAGGTGCAAAATACAAGACATAGTGTAAAATAATCCACAATTCATCATTATCAAAAACATCCTCATCAAAAACATCAAAACATCAACATTACTACAAAGCCATTCCGTGTCGTCTCATCGTCAAACCCACAATCCGGTATCATTTCCGTTATTCCATTCCTATGGTCAATTTACCAATCATTGCACATCTTGTTCAAATGCCTTCTTAAACAGCCAGGTCTTTAGTTTCCTGCGAAATATCAACAGGGAGGGCGCTAGCCTGATGTCCACGGGAAGGGTGTTCCAATATGAAATATATAACTACAATATGTAACATTTAATACAAAATATATAACTGCAATATGTAACATTGCAGTTGTAACTTCATAACGGATAACTTTTCTTCTTTCGTAGTGTACTTGTAATTTTAGTTACATATAAAATTGCAATAGTTTGGTCTCACTAAATCCTGAAGGAGGACTAGACAGGTTTGAGCTTGTGCTATGCTTTGTAGCCTGCTGTTGGTGTGATAATAACAAAAGGTTAGATAGGAGAAGAATGTGTTTTGTATTATAGAACGTGTTTTCCTTTTTTTTAAGAAAAGGAAAACCAAGTTGTTTTCTTTTAAATATAAATATAATTTCACTTATTGTTCTAACTTTTAATCACAACATTAAATGCCTCTGGGGTCCTGGAGCTCTAAACAGAATGAATTCGTTTTTAAAATAACTTTCCAAGCTCCAATTAATACTCTTAATATGGGTGAGCCATTCCATTCTGCCTCTGCTGTGCCCCAGCTCTGCTAGTATATTCATCTTGTAATTGCTTTGGAAATCAGCTCAAAAATCCAACCACTTATAATATTTCTAGAGTTAATCCACATAACTTGTTCAATCCACAGCTTGGTTTATAAAATCATAGTAGCAACATCAGCCACTTTACAACAGCATGGAAATATCATATGGCAAACAGATGCTGAATTATTAGTCAGTGAACTGCATTGTGACCATTCAAAGTATTGGTTAGAACATGCCTAGAATATCTTGAGGAACAAACATATTGTAAGCTGTAGTACAACATCTCAGACAAACAAATTTTAAACTTCCATATAGAGATATGCAGTTACTGATACCATTTTCATCAGATAGGTAAAATCAAACAATAAAACGTGCATGAAGGTGATGTGATGCATACATAACAAACAAACATAAATGCAGGACTAAATCCTGGTTTCCAGAGATGTTGAGGGAAGAAGAATTGCTGTGCTAAGAAAGTATGGAGTTTCTACTCTATAGAAAGTAGTTGCTGCACTTATTATTAGGGGGAGCTGCTGTCAGAGATAATCCTGTTGCCCCAAACCAAATATTCCAGGAGTAGAGTGCAGGCAGACCTAAAAACCTACAGATTTTGCAAATGGCTTGAGGACTTCCCATCCCCTGTTAAACTTCCCATAAATAAGTGTATTTAATACCCTTTCCTGTTGTAATCAATGGGTGAAAAATAATCAACCTCTATATCATTGCCATGAGCTGTTGGGGTGGTATAAGCTCTAAAATACACCACTTTCAACTCTCTTTAAAATTGTTCTGTCTCCATGCTTAGAGTACTGCCACTGAAAGAAATGAAGGAGAAATTTACCAACAACAACAACAACAACAACAACAACAATTTTATTTCTTATCTGCCTCTCCTCATGGCTCAAGGCAGATTACAATATAGTTGAAACACACAATTTCATAAATATTCTATAACATACACATTAAAACAAATTTATATAAAATACATATTAAAATATACAGAAAAAAGACTAAAACACAGGATATGAGTTTAAAACTTGTGATGAAAACTGGCTGGGTAGGCCTGCCAAAAGAGATAAGTCTTTAAATGGGTTTTAAATTCAACTCATTTAAATTCAACTCATTTAGCTGTTGGAGCTCTTCTAGCATGCCATTCCACAGTCTTGGGGCGGCTGATGAAAAGCTCCTGTAGGTGATGTTTGCCAGTCGGGTTTTGACAGGCTAAAGTAGCCTCCCCCCAGAGGACCTAAGTGTTCAGGGAGGATTCTATGGGAGAAGGTGAAGGTAACCTGGGCCCAAACCATGTAGGGCTTTAAAGGTCAAAAAAACACCTTGTACTTTGCCCAGGAACCAATTAGCAGCCAATGGAGTGACTATAGGATAGGTGTAATATACTCACTCCTGGATGTTCCTGTAACCAAACTTAGTACAGTGGTAGCACAATGTAAAGTGCATTGCAGAAGTCTAAGCTTAAGGTTACCAGTGCATACACTACCATCATTAGGTCTTCCAAATCTAGGAAGGGGTGCAGCTACCATATCAGCCAGAGCTGATGATGAGCACTACTTGAGCTGACATTTGGGAAGAGGGATCCGGGAGTACTCCCACACTGCGAACACAGTCTTTCAGGGGGAGTGTAATCCTATCCATAACTGGCTGATACACCTCCATTGCCAGATTAGGACCCTTGATGGTAAGCACCTCTGTTTTGCCTGGATTCAGTTTCAATTTGTTTTTCCTCATCTGGTCCATTTCCTCCTCCAGGCATTTTGGAGCATGGCTACATTTATGTGAGAACAGGTTGGACTGCAGCAGTTACTGTTCCAACTGGCAGCATTCGATACGTAGACATGTATTTGCTACATTTGGACAAAGAATCTTTTTAACATACAATCTGGGATTCTGAAAGATGACTTGAGTTACCCTTCTGAAATACAGTAAGTATAACATATGCATCCCAGCTACAAGCATGTTGTGCATCCCATCAAATGAAACAATCCAAAAAGTATGACAATAACAGAGGAGCCTACTAGTCTAGACTCTAGGTTCTTTTTAAAGTGCAAGAATACAATAGTTTTAAATCCTTCTTCTTAGACAGACTGAAATTATCTATAGACTGAAATTATCCACCTTTTGATAACAGGTTGTCATTTATATTCTGGGCTTCTAAATCAATAATTATTCCATTAAAATATAATAGAATTGTTGCTCCCCAATCTTGTTTGCTACCTTTGCTGTCACAGGATTGCTAGACACATGACAGCCATTATTAACTCATTTCTACACTATAATGGTGTTATTAAACTTAGTGTTCAAATGTAGAAAGGATATGTCATTTGTTCTGTCTGTAAGTCAATCAATTTTTTTGACATCATGCCAAAAATGGTCCAATTTAAGCTGTTTTTCTGCTACTCCAGTTAAAATGAGAAGTAACTTTTGTTCTCTTTAGCATTGTTATTTTTCATTCCTAGGGACATAGCTGATGTTATTGATTCTCTGATTCAGATGAACCTGTGTGTTTTGTAATATAATCTCTTAGGCTCATAGTATTGGTTTCACTGTAGATTCAATGTCTTTCATTAACTGAGCTCTTGCTATTGTCAATACAGTGCCATCATTAGTTGACTAAATGGCCATTTTAACCAACAAGTAAGATTTTAAAAGTAAAGTCTCATCCATATAGGAGCACCGTCACACATTTTGCATGGGAGTGCTGCAGGAAAGTATCCATCTGGTGCAAAATGTAGTAGACAAACTTGTCTAGAATGTGTATTTTAAAATCTATATATCATTGGTCTTAAATGAATTGCTTTTGCCTGTGTGTTTCTAATTCCAGTTCAAATGGCTCACATTGACTTATAAGACTCTAAACAACTTGAGGCCAGTATATCTAAAACACCAGCTTCTTCCATGGGTGCATGCCCAAATTGAGATATTCACTTGAGGCTTTGGTACCAGTATTTCCACACTGTGAAGGTTAGGTTGGTGAAAACAAAAAAGAGCCTTTTCTGTAGCAGCCCTTCAGCATAAAACCTTAAAAATGAATTTTGGCTATTCAGCATTTTTTTTATTTTGGTGTGATTCTATTCTATTTATTTTTATTTTTATCCTTCCTTTCTCTCAACAAAGGGGATAATTTTACTGGATTCGAGGGACCTTTCACATTACATAATTACAACATATTTTAATGGCCATGACAACATCCTTTAGAAATCCGAGATCTGAAATTTAGGGAGGGATTCTTTAACATTCTCAATGAGAGCACTCCAGAATCTCATCAAGCTACAAACCCCAGAATTTAATGGGATGCTAATATAGAAACTAAAGTGCAACTATAAGGCTAAAACAGTGTAGTGTGAAAGAGCTCTAGGAACTATGGAGTTTGGAAACAATGTGGAATATGATCATGAGGGAAAAGAGCACTGCATTACTATTTATTTATTGTGTCAGAAGCAAGTTGAAAGTACAGTAATGCATTAAAAACACAAACAAAGTTAGAAAAACTTGGCATTATACTAAATGTGCTTTGATTAGAAGCTGGCCACTATGGTGTTGTTGTAAGAAGGTCCTCCATTTTGCATGTGACACAATGAGGTTGCATGACTTGCAGCATGCAACCTCATGACTAAACAAAACAGACACCATGCCCCAGCTTCCCCCACTTTCCAGATGAAACAAACTCGTTTTATGCTGGAGTTATTCATTCTGATGAATTACCTTCTACATGTGAAATTAACATACAGGGGAAGGGGGGGGGGGAGCTAGAATTTGAACTGCCTTCTAAATTCCATGGTATAAAGATTAACTTGATGAATTTAAATTATTTCCAGAGTCTGTAATAATTAGGTGAAAAGGAGAAGCAGTTTTTCTATCCTGTCAACAGACCTTCAAGAGAAGATATTATTTACAAATTGGAATGAAGGAGTAGCACATAATTAGAATGTAGACCAGCCCTATCTTTAGAAAAAATGAAGCAGTTTCCTCAGGTTGCAGATTTGTGGTGTCTTGAAATTGCACTGTGCTATTACGTTGCATTTTACTTGCTGGAAATGTCATCTTGCTGTGAGATTTTTCTGACTTGTTTCCCTAAATAATTTGGTTGACTGACAGGTGGGAGTATCTGAAACAAAGCAACTTGGGCTGTTGCTGACATTGAGATATTGCAAAAGTGGACAAGGTGTGGACTGCAACACCCAGTATTCCTCACTATTGGTTGTATTAGCTAGGGGAATCAGAAGCTATGGTGGAAAACAGGAGGGCATACTCTTCCCTGGAATCTTCCTGTATTGCTGTACTACTGTCCTGCAATATATTGAACATTTATTCTTAACAGTTCCAGTTCTGGCATGGTCTTAAGCATGAGTGGTTTAATGTATAAAATATCGTGGTTAAAATGTAAACACACAGAGTTGCTAAGCTGGACACCTAAAGATGATCTCTTCAAGAATTCATTATTAAGCTTCTGGATAGAATTCTCAAGACTCTTAGTATATTTATGTGTTTGCAGTTCTATTTCCAACTCCTATCCTTGTTCTTAATTCCTGTCCTTACCCCACCATCCTGCCTTTTTCATTGTCTCTTTACCCCATTCTTCTGTCTGTCTTGTCCATATCTATCAGCATCAGCATCATACATATCTTGTCCTGTACTGTTCAATGGCTTGCTTCTTGTGTGAAATATTTTAATAGGAATAAAAAGAAGAAAAATTCAGATTATCACTCAAGTAAGAGGGTTGTGAGATTATAGTGAGATTAAAGCTAGGTAGGTATCATACGTGGCATTTTAGTATTCTTTTGGTATTCTATGTTTTCCTTAGTAATATTTTTGTTCTTGTGTGGGAGTGTGTTTGCTGCTCCAGAGGGCAATATTTCTACAAAACCAGGTTTGACTGACAAGTTGCATCTTGTCTTTGGAGATGATAAAGGAACTTGAATGGTTACTCCTCAAGCCTCACAGGCTCCCATGGCAACCACAATTGTTCTCCTACAGTTCATGAAGTATGGAGTTAATGAAACCGATTGCCTTGAGCGAGTCATCAAATGCTCTCAGAGTGTTTCTGCATCTGGCAGAGGATTACAAACTCAAGCAGTGACTCCCAGATTATGGTTTTCCAGGTGTTTTAGACCTCAGGTCCCAAAATTCCTGATTGTTCGCCAAACTGACTGGAACTTCTGGGAACTGCAGTTCAAAAGACCTAAACAATCAACATTTGGGAATCACTGGACCAGGGACTGGATCACACACATGTCTTTGTTATGCAGCTGTAGCATTCAGTAATTGTGTGTGTGTGTGTGTGTGAGAGAGAGAGAGAGAGAGAGAGGGAGGGAGAGAAACAGAGATTACTCATTCCAGTCATAATATTCATGTTCATTCTTTCATTTTCCATCTTAACTTCCATGGCATGAAATTCTGGGATTTTTAGATTGGTGAGGCACTAGCACTCTGACAGAGTGCTAGTGCCTCCTGGGTTTCCATAGCATTGAGTCATGGTGGTTAAAGTGGTGTCAAATTGTATTAATTGTATGACGTAGAGCACAGACATTTAACTTTCTTTTCTACCAGTGTTTAAGAGGTGGGGTCAGCCCCACCTGATTAGAAACATCCTTTCGATGTTTCCCTCCCCATTGTTTGAAGCCATGTGTCTTTAATAGATATAGTCTGTTGAGGTTCTACGGGCCATATGAAATGCAGCAGAGGGCCACACAGAGTCTTTCCCACTCTCCTCTAAACTTATCTAGTCTCCTACTTTCAGCTTAAATATAAAGCTACCCTTGAAAGTTTTGCTTGTTAAATAAAGCAAATGTTCAATTATGCACTAAACCTCTCAGAATACTATTTTATTAGCATGCTGCACTCTTTTTACTTCACATTATGACTATATCATATTGGTTTCTTCAACAGTCCCATCACATCTGTCCTTGTGATCAAGGCACTGCAGTGATAATGGTGTTTTCCCAATTATCTGGACAATGCACACGGAATGGTTCAGTATTGCTTTTCATTTGTAAGAGAGATACACACCAGAAGAAAAGACTGTGTCTGACTTACAGGCATAACTTATGCTCAGGAAACTTGCATTAGCGCTTTCTTGACAGGCAGTCAGGCATCAGCAGCCATCAAGCTGGTATTTATCATCACGCCAGCTGCCTTGGGTTGAACAGTCCTGCAGCTGATGTTCCAAGCTATATTACTCCTGCAGCTTGCCTATCGAAAGAGGATCCAAAGCTTTTAAATCCTACATTTTCAACATTTTCTTTGACCTCTTGTAGAAAGCTCTGTAAACAGCATGTTAGGTTCCCAGCACAAGTAATTATTATATAAAACAAAATGAAAGTAGTCTGCCTGGAAGGCTAGAAGCTTGCTCAATCATTACCAATATTTCACAGATGGAACTGCTTTTCTAACATCTGGGTGGGCTTTCACTAATTGCACTCTTATTGCCAAAGAGAGAAGCAAATTGCTTTGGGATCATCATAACATTTTGTAGTCAATTCGCTTTGAAAAAAGGCGTGCTTGTACAGCCCATAAGACAAACATTTTCAAAATGACATGAAGATGTTACCAACAGTCAACATTTCTGGCCATTGATTATGCTGGCTAAGAGTTTATGAATTTTGCAGTCCCATATATCTGAATGGTATATAGAGTTGGTAAAGGACATCTGGTAATTAGTCTGAATAAAAAGACCCAGTTAAGAGTAATGTACTGAATTTTAATTACCTAAAGAAGAATGACAAACAACTAAACAAACTACAAAACACCTCAACAGCCTATGTAGAATAAGGTCCTCCAAGGACTTTTTTTCTCCTTGTTTATGTTTTCCAACACTGTTTCTCACATAAAGATAAGGATAAGATACACTGAAACAAACATCTGGTTTTTTAAAAATGGGAGGAAAATGCATAAATTTAGTCAGTTTAGATAAACTGGAAGTGACAAGGTGATTGCATCTATTCTGGTTGTAATCTCCTCACCCAACCCAAGGATCAAGTCTGGGCTGGACTGTTTTACTTTTATTCACATTTGATATTTATTTATTTATTTGTTTGTTTATTTATTTATTTAAAAACCTTTCAAGTTCTTTTCACTCTGTTTCTAAAGAATATTACAAAAACTTAACTATATTCTCACAAGTGTCCCTACACAAAAATCAGTAGGCATAGTTGTTCCTTGCATGAATAGGATCATATTATACAGTCTGTTGTGTAGCTATCAGGAGGGAAGAACCAAGAAAGAGAATCAACCCTACTTCAGCATTAAATCCACAGGTATTCAAAGTGATACTTTCAAGAAGTAAATACACAACATTTGATACCTTGATATAGCAGTCTGTCAGATTCACTAGTATACATGGAAGTTTGAGAGCTCAAGTTTTCCCCATCTGATTCATGAAAAAAATGATTTTTTAAAAAAAATAACATAACAGATTAATAATTCATTCCCAATAAAGCTATCATGCTCAAACCAGCTTGCACAAGCTGAGATTTTTAGGTTCCTGCAGTTCTCATTGCAATAAGCTGGTCAAAGCACTGCAATGCATAAAAAAGGTTCTGCTACTCAAAGACAACAGTAGTTTGAAAATGCCGCAATTGTCTTACTGCCTGGGGATTTAATGTATTGTCGAAGGCTTTCATGGCTGGAATTACTCAGTTCTTGTGGGTTTTTTCGGGCTATATGGCCATGTTCTAGAGGCATTTCTCCTGACGTTTCGCCTGCATCTATGGCAAGCATCCTCAGAGGGTGAGGTCTGCTGGAGCTGGGAAAAGAGGGGTTTATATATCTGTGGAATGACCAGGGTGAGACAAAAGGCTTTTGTAAGTGGGCTAGGTGTGAATCTTTTCAATTGACCACCTTGATTAGCATACAATGGGCTGACTGTGCCTGGAGCAAACTCTTCTTGAAAGGTGATTAGATGTCCCTGCCTGTTTTTCTCTCTGCTGTTTTAATTTTAGAATTTTTTTAATACTGGTAGCCAGACTTTGTTCATTTTCATGGTTTCTTCCTTTCTGTTGAAATTGTCCACATGTTTGTGGATTTCAATGGCTTCTCTGTGTAGTCTGACATGGTGGTTGTGAGAGTGGTCCAGCATTTTTGTGTTCTCAAATAAAATGCTGTGTCCAGGTTGGTTCATCAGGTGCTCTGCTATGGCTGATTTCTCTGGTTGGAGTAGTCTGCAGTGCCTTTCATGTTCCTGGATTCTTGTTTGGGCGCTGCGTTTGGTGGTCCCTATGTAGACTTGTCCACAGCTGCATGGTACACGGTAGACTCCTGCAGAGGTGAGAGGATCCCTCTTGTCCTTTGCTGAACGTAGCATTTGTTGGATTTTCTTGGTGGGTTTGTAGATTGTTTGTATGTTGTGTTTCCTCATCAGCTTCCCTATGCGGTCAGTGGTTCCCTTGATGTATGGCAGGAACACTTTTCCTCTGGGTGGATCTTCATCATTACTCTTGTGGCTTGTTCTTGGTCTTGCAGCTCTTCTGATGTCTGAGGTGGAGTATCCATTGGCCTGTAGAGCCCAGTTGAGGTGGTTCAGTTCATCTTGGAGGAGGTGGGGTTCACAGATTCTTTTTGCACGGTCTGCCAAGACTTTAATGGTGCTTCTTTTTTGACTTGGGTGATGGTTGGAGTTTTTATGTAGATATCTATCTGTGTGTGTGGGTTTTCTGTAAACGGTGTGACCCAATTGTTGATCTGGTTTGCGGATGACTAGGACATCTAGAAAAGGCAGTCTTCCTTCCTTTTCTTTTTCCATAGTGAACTGGATGTTAGGGTGGATGCTGTTAAGATGTTCCAGGAACCTGTTGAGTTCTTCATCTCCATGGCTCCAAATGGTGAAGGTGTCATCCACATATCTGAACCATATAGTGGGCTTTTTGGTTGCTGTTTCAAGAGCTTGTTTTTCAAATTGTTCCATGTAGAAGTTAGCTATGACCGGGCTGAGAGGGCTCCCCATAGCTACTCCATCTTTCTGTTCGTAGAATTCATTGTCCCACTGAAAATAGCTGGTGGTGAGGCAATGGTGAAACAGCGCCGTGATGTCTTCTGGGAACCTCTGGTTGATGAGTGCCATGGTGTCTGCAACTGGGACCATGGTAAATAGAGACACCACATCAAAGCTGATCAGTTTGTCGTTTGTATTTAGCTTGAGATTGCTGATTTTTTCAATGAAGTGGGCTGAGTCCTTGATGTAGTGTGTTGTGAGCCCAATGTGGCTTTGTAACTGTGCAGCAAGAAATTTGGCTAAGTCATATGTGGGGGACCCAATGGCACTCACGATTGGTCTGAGTGGGGTGGAGTCCTTATGGATTTTGGGGAGTCCATAAAGCCTGGGTGGAAGGGCTTCCGATTTACATAGCTGCTGTCGTATGTCGAAGTTGATTGAGGAGTTTTTAATTAGGGTGTTGGTTTTTCTGGTTATTTTGGAAGTTGGGTCTTGCTTAAGTTTTCTGTATATAGTAGGGTCCAGGAGTTTTCTGATCTTCTCCTTGTATTGCTCTGTATGCATGATGACTGTGGCATTCCCCTTGTCTGCTGGCAGAATGAGGATATCAGGATCTGAATTTAGATCTCTAATGGCTTCTCTTTCCTTCCTAGTAATGTTACTGGAGGGGAGTTTTGCCTTTTTCAGGATCCTTGCTGCTTCCGCTCGTACTTCTTCTGCTTCCTCCTCTGGGAGGCGATAAATTGCTGATTCGACATTGGCAATGATGTTTTCTACTGGGATCCTGGTGGCGGTTACAGCAAAGTTTCCTCCTTTCGCTAGTATGGATACTTGGTCTTCAGAGAGTTGTCTGTCTGTCAGGTTGATGATGGTCCGTGATGTATCTAGTTCTGGTTTCGGCTGTTGCTTTTGTCGTTTGTGGAATTTTTGTTTTTGTCTGTTGGTGTGGACAACCATGTTTTTCTCCATTTTCCTGTACGTGAGATTGTCTATTTTGTCCCAGTCCTGGGAATTCTATTTTGTCCCAGTGCCTGGGGATTGTTGGGCAAAACACATTTTGCAGGTTTTAAAACAACTGCTTTGCATTGAAAGTATCTTGGAAACATTCTGACTCAATATATGTGAGTCTTAAAAAGATAAACAAACTTTATTGGTTTAGTTTAAATTTTTTGCTGAGAAAGTTTTGAAGTTTTGCTGAGAAAGTTCTAGTAAAATGGGTAGGTTCTCTCCATTTAGCCACATCGGAGTCATGATCACATTTCACCAAATATTTCACAAGTATTCCAGTTGAGTGGGATGATAGGACAATTTACAATACAGGTGCTCATTACAACAGCTCTTTGTAGCCTTGCCTGCAGGGCGAGTTCACAGATGCAATTTCAATAAATTATCGATGTGATTCTTTTTCCCCTATCAGGGAGAAACCCTTTATCTCAAATTTCAAACCATTTCTAGGACGTTAAAGCTCTAATGGGAACTAATGTTTTTACTTGATTTTCCACTAGAGGCTATGATGACACCCAAAGTACTTTGCACTAGTAGGACTGCATCTATGTGAAAATATTGTTGCTGGAGGTAAGATTCTGCCCCTCTCCAACTGCTATGAGGGTTGCACCTAAACTCAGAGAGGACAACAAGTCTGTGAGGGGCAACAGATTACAACACTGCTTCCCAGTCAAACAAAGCTTCCATCCATTATTACCCATTGACTGTAAACCCTTGAAAGGCTGTCTAGATTTAACAACTGTACCATCTAACTAGAAAGGCAAGAAAAGGATGCCACTAATTTCCTTAAATCTATTGCAGCAAATACTGTTCCATTATTATTGAAATGGGAAGGCAAAATGGATTGAGAGGCTCCAGTTATCACCAAGAAAATGCATGTTACCAGTCTATCTTCTTTAAGGACTTTTTGAAAGCTTTGCTGAAGCCAATTCTCAAGGAACACTGCCACTAGTTTTTATTTTATGAGGTAACAAATAAAGTGTATTTGTGTGCTATATACTTTTTTTCCAACAAAAAATTGGAATCTAGTGTCAGGAAAGGGCAGGGTGGTGAGATCATAATTCTTTTCCTGTAATTCAGTGTTTTTTCTTGATTTTTCACAAGAGAACTATTAATTTTTTTATTTAAGGTTAGAAAGATACAAGTGTATAAGAACCAAACAGACCCCAACAAAAAGGGAATATTTTCACTGCATGCTATAATCGAGAAGCGCTAAAAGAAAACTTTTCTCAAAATCTCCAGCTGGCATGGCTGGTGTGAATGACCATATTGTACAGAACTGGGGAGACTTGACTTCAGATCCTTCCTCATCCATGAATCTTTTGCGATGATGACAATGTTATCTTGGCTTGAAGTACATCATAAGGGTGATGTCAGGATAGACTTTATGATGGATATAAGATCAATGGATAGAGAGTGAGCTCTGGCTTGGGGGTGGGAGGGATATAAATCAAGGAAATGAATGCAATAAACCTGCTTATGCAATAAAGAATAACAATAATACATTTTAGAAGCACAGTAGTATAATAACACAATACTTATAAATATATTTGTTATTACAATAATATTCTTGCTTGTACTTCATACGGTTTTTAAATATGTAATGTCTTTGATTTGAATGCTGGTAAATTGAAAACGGTTTAAGATGATTAATAGATTATTCAAAAAGGAAAAACAGTTATATAATTACTCTTTAATAAAATTACTAACAATAAATTAATTATAAACAGTTTTAAGATTTGCCCATATTTCAGGCTTCTCTTATCATTTTTCTCTCATTCCCTCCTGGCTGAATAATTCTAAGGACCCTTCCACACAGTCCTTTATTCCAGAATATCAAGGCAGGAAGTCCCACATTATCTGAGTCAGATAACCCAATTCAAAGAAGATATTGTGGGATTTTCCGCCTTGATATTCTGGGATATAAGGCTGTGTGGAAGGGCCCTAGGATGGCCATTGTGTTCCTCTTCATGAGCAGAATAGCAACAAAAACTCAACCTGATATACAATAATTATGACTGTGGAGCATAACTTTCCACTAATTCGGGGACAATAGCTTATTTTCTTCTCCTGGCCGTTTAAGGGCAGCCAGGTGCATATGTACGCAGGACTTTTTTGCCCCAAAGGCAAAATATAGTTCTTCATTTCTGGTTATAAATTAAGGTCAGCTGTACAACTCCCAGGTTCATTCCAACAGCCAATCACTGTTTCTATGTGTGCGTGAGTGTGTGTGTACATGCATGCACATATATGGAGAGCTATACCTGGGAGTTTTTGACTCTCCTTTTTGACCAGGTGTGATGGTATTGGGCATGGAGCCACAGAATACCTTCTGTAATATCTTTAAAAATACAGCAGCATAATTAAGGGTTACTGCAGAGTAAGTCACATATAGCCTTCTGGCGTGAGTCTATTACAGTGCTCACAGAGTTGTTTCACCGTATATCATTATCTTTCTTCTACTATAATCCATAAAATGTGGAGTGAAAATAAGTAATTGGTTCAATACATTAGCTGATGTAACCTTTTTTATCTGAGTAGTCATGTCATGAAGAATAATTTTAATGGGGCTGCTTGGATCATGGAGCAAATATAACCATTGCATCCAGATAAACAGTCAATTTTTAAACAGACCAGAACTCATTCAGCCATAATTAAAACTTAATTGTCTTAATTTTCATTTAAGATCCAATAGTCTAAAGAGTCTAGACGTCTACAAAAATCATCAAAGGCTCCAATATGTCTTACACAAGGAGCAGTATTATTTAATTCTCAAGATGTTATGCAGTCTATTTTCCAAGTCTCATACTTGCCAGAGAGGAAGCAGTTTTCTTGAACTGTTATCTGAGTTTTCTTTCTCATGCAAATTTCCCATCTTTTCCACTTTCTGGAGCCTCCAGTTTTTTGTCCTGTGAAACAAGTACAAAGATCTTCTAGATGTTATTTTTCTTCAGCTCACATAATTCTTCACTAATTATGCTGGCTAGGGCTGATTATTGTATTGCAGCAATAACGGGAAGGTCAGAATTGATCTCCCCTGACTTAAAAGAAAGAGATTGGTCAGTCATGTTATTACCTTTTTTTAAAAATCACCTACTTTAAACTCTCTTGTTTTGCAGTCTTCCTACTTCACTAACTTTCATTATCTTCACATACACACATTATAACTCTAATGCAAAACATAAGCCAGCATTTTGGGGTTCTTTGTTTCATCTGATTGATTATAATTGTACAGGCACAGTGTATGCTAATCAAGGTGGTCAGTTGAAACATTCACATCTAGCTCCAGCAGGCAAGAGTCCTTTGTCTCACCCTGGTCATTCCACAGATATATAAACCCTTTTGCCTAGTCCCAACAGACCTCACTACCTCTGAGGATGCTTGCCATAGATGCAGGCGAAACGTCAGGAGAGAATGCCTCTAGACCATGACCATACAGCCCGAAAAAACCTACAACAACCCACTGATTATAATTGTCGTCATCTCCTTACAGCTATATTGCTTAATTGGCTTTAAATCCTTTAGAATTTCTAAGAGTTCAATCCCAGGTTGCACATGGGGAAAGGCAGGGAAAGAGACTACATCCAAAAGCCTGTTTTAATATCAATGGCAAGGAAACCAGCCAATCTGCCTGCTTTTCTATCTCTGAATAATAGCATTGGCTGTGTTTGGGCAGACACATAATAAATTATGGTTTATTGTTATATGAATGAGCCTGGGTATATCTCCTTTTCATGTACTTCCTCATCTCAGACTGCTGTGAAAGAGATTGGAAGCTTTCCCTGCTGTTTTTAAGTAATCACTTTTATTCTTTTTTGGACAAACTATTGCTAGTGTTAACCAACCGTGGAGTACTTCAACAATTTAATCTTCAAATAGTGGCTTATAAAGCTGACTTATTAGTGAGTAACATTGTACAATTGTATGAATGTATTATCTTAAATACTGAAGTGGAAGCGTTTGACTTCTTTTTCATCGGTATGAGAAAAGAAAGGATAACAGAGTGTTCACTTTCTCAAGGTTCATTAAATTGTTTTTATTTACTCATCACCTTTATAGAAATACCATAAATAAATAAATAAATAAATAGGCTAAGGCCCATTTACTATTACAATCCGAATACTCATTATCTTTTCTGGGTCTCAGAAATTCTGATATTTGGGCTCAGCTTTCCTTCCTATTGTAAAATTCTCTCTAGAGGCAAATTGGACGTAAGATTAAATGTGCATTTTGTATTTATATTTATTGATTTTAAGAAAGTGTTTAATTGCCTACCATGTTCTGTGATCCTGGTTTGTGCATCAAACATTGTGAAGCTGCTAAAACCATGCACATTAAATGCAAGGACACATTTCAAATTACATCTACCACAGTGTGAATTAACTATACCAGTCATCTTTATCCTCTTGGCACACAG
Source organism: Anolis sagrei (assembly GCF_037176765.1). NCBI lineage: Eukaryota > Metazoa > Chordata > Lepidosauria > Squamata > Anolidae > Anolis > Anolis sagrei. The sequence goes on from NC_090024.1 coordinate 74,575,992, forward strand.
AGGCTTTTGAACTGTCTATGGCAATAGTTCTCCACCTGTGGGTCCCTAGATGTTTTGCCCTTCAACTCCCAGAAATCCTAACAGCTGCTAAACTGGTTAGTACTCCTCTTGACTTCTGAACAAACATCAATTCTGATGAGAAAAAGCAGGAAGGGATGAAATTTTTCCCTGTCCACTGGCTGAAAGTTTAAGTAGAAATAAAACAAAACTAGAAAAAGAACTTTTGACTCTAATTGGGGATTCAATGAGAAAGCCTTTTGTTAATAAAATTGGAAATTAGAAATGTCAGGAGAAAGGAGCCTTTTGGTTTTGTTCAGGCCCAGGGCTTCTTTCTGCTGTACAAGGCATCCTCATTTTGTATGCAGGTGATCCTGCAGAGGCAAAAGTTGTTCTTGTGCTAATCCAAGGAAGAAAGTGTGATTAAGTGAACTACTGTACCGTGATGTTTCGGAGCAGGTGTTACTTTATAGTTTGAATTACAGGGAGGTTCTTCTAGGACAGTGATTATCAAACTCTGTTCTCCACATACTTTGGACTTCAGCTTCCAGAATCTCTGACTATTAGTCAAAGTGGCTGCGGATACTAGGACAGAAACCCAAAACACATGTATAAGTTTGGGAATCATTGTTCTAGAACACCCAGTGACTCACAGGACATATCAGCCCACACAGGCAATCTCACAATTCCTTGTGAGAAGCTATTCAAGTTCACTGTGACAATCTAAAGATACTATATTATCTTCAGAAGTTGGATATTGAATTGTAATATCTCTTGCATCTGACTTCATTTCACCCATGCACAAGAAGACAATAGTTATTTCACTATTTGAATGAGAATCTAATGTCAACTTTCAATGCTTGGGAAAACACTTTACTTTTTGTTCATTTGTAGTTTACTGTCAACATCTTCTTTAGTATCCGGTGCAAAATTCAATTAGCACCAATGTGCAGTAAGTACATTTCACTGGTACATGCAAGATGATACTGCAGGTACGAACAATACCTTTTCACTTCATAATGCTAATGATGCCACTTCCATTTCCTCTAGTCTAATTCAACCATGCCGGATGCTCTTTATCGAGCACATTATGGAACTTATTCATACGTATTTTACCACAAAATTTGTCTTGCCCATTTTACTTTCAGTTCAGGTTGAAGCTGGAATCTATTAACAGAAATGAGTTGTTCACTATCTGACAAAGCATTGTTTAGTGTCATTAAAATAAGACTAGAAATATGTAAAAAAAACTTGGGTCCAATCTGATTTTATTTATAGAACAATAATCTATGCAATCTAAATAGTTATTGATGTGTGCTTTTAAGTCATTTCTGAGCTATGGCAAATTTAAGGTGAACCTGCCATAGAGTTTTGTTAGTCAGATTAGTATTGCCTTCCTCTGAAATTGAGAGAATTTAAGTTTCCCAGGGTCACCAGAGTTTAAAGCCCAATACTCAAAACAATATACTAAGCTGGCTCCTTAACTGTAGACCTACAAAAATTCATTTTAGAGCCGGCTTCAACAAAACATGTGGCATTTCTGAACTTTTAAAAAGAAAGCAGTGTTTGGTCTCCTAGAATTTAGGGCTTGGGTTGTCTCTGTCTGTCTCTTTCCCTCACGTGCACAGACTGCAGCTGAGCTATTGTTTTTACAAAGTCCCGCACAATACGAGGAAATAGTCTTGTATGTTATAATTCTCCTTATAAAGGCCTTCCCAGTCACTGTTGCTCTATCATTCCGGTCACTGAAATTTTGCTTTTAAACTATGCCTCCAGTATTCTGCTAGACTGTTGTGTAAATCTTTCTCTCTAACTTTCAGAAAGTTTGAGAATCTATGCCCTAGAGCACAAAGAAGAAGGATGTATGCTTCAGACTACACAATTTATGATCAAGAAATCATAGTACTTTTTCTGTCCCTGCATCTACTGCAGAAAAACACCTTCTTCCATATAAATCTGGTTACACACAGCAATTGTCCTCAGAGGTCCTCTTAGTTATATTGCAAACTGCCTCGATCCATCTGGTGAAAATCCAGAAAAGGGAATTATCAGTAGCAGTCTCCATTCCCAATAATATATATCTCTTACCAATAATAATAATAATAATAATAATAATAATAATAATAATACCAATAATAATAATAATAATAATAATAATAAGAAGAAGAAGAAGAAGAAGAAACTGAAATCAAGTCACTGATCAACACAGTCAGAATCTTCAGCACTGACATTAGTATAGAGTTCGGCCTTGACAAATGTGCCACAGTGGCATTAAAAAAAAAGGGAAAATTACACGAAACGAGGGCATAGAGATGCCAAACGGACAAGCCATAAAGTGCAATCAGCCTGAAGCCTATAAATATCTGGGCATACTACAGTTGGACAATATCAAGCATGGGCAAGTGAAAAATGTGGTCAGCAAAGAATATATCCAAAGATTCAGAAAGGTTTTGAAGAGCAAATTAAACGGCGGATATATGATCAAGGCTATCAACACCTGGGACATCCCTATCATTATATACACTGCTGGAATTGTGAACTGGACACAAGCAGAGCTGGATGATCTGGACAGAAAACAAGAAAACTGATGACAATCCACTACTCATTACACCCGCGTAGTGATGTCGACAGACTTTACCTGCCGAAAAAAGAGGACTTCTGCAAGTGAAACAAATGGTAGAAGAGGAGAAACAGGCACTGGCAGATTTTGTAAAAGGCAGTCAAGAACCAGCATTGAGGGAAATCATTAGTAGTAATGATTTGAAGTTCAACAGTGACAATTGCAAGATACTCCATTTAGGCAGAAAAAACGAAATGCAAAGATACAGAATGGGGGACAATGCCTGGCTCGAGAGCAGTACGTGTGAAAAATATCTTGGAGTCTTCATGGACAACAAGTTCAACATGAGCCAACAATGTGATGTGGTGGCAAAAAAAGCCAATGGGATTTTGGCCTGCATCAGTAGGAGCATAGTGTCTAGATCTAGGGAAGTAATGTTACCCCACTATTCGGCTTTGGTTAGACCACACCTGGAATATTGTGTCCAATTCTGGGCACCACAATTGAAGAGAGATATTGACAAGCTGGAATGTGTCCAGAGGAGGGCAACTGAAATGATCAAGGGTCTTGGAGAACAAGCCCTATGAGAAGCGGCTTAAGGAGCTGGGCATGTTTAACCTGAAGAAGAGAAGGATGAGAGGAGATATGATAGCCATATATAAATATGTGAGAGGAAGCCACAAGGAGGAGGGAGCAAGCTTGTTTACTGCTTCCATGGAGATTAGGACAAGGAGCAATGGCTTCAAACTACAAGAAAGGAGATTCCATCTGAACATGAGGAAGAACTTCCTGACTGTGCCAGCCATTCAGCAGTGGAACTCTCTGCCCCGGAGTGTGGTGGAGGCTCCGTCTTTGGAAGCTTTTAAACAGAGGCTGGATGGCCATATGTCAGGGATGATTTGAATGCAATATTCCTGCTTCTTGGCAGGGGGTTGGACTGGATGGCCCATGAGGTCTCTTCCAACTCTTCGATTCTATGATTCTATGATTCTAAACTGCTTAAAGTGCAAAAGACAAAGAGTGAATACCATAAAAACACAATCCAGAGCAGAAGAGAAAACTGGCAAAAGAAGGCACTCCATGGACAGTTTCTGGCAAAAATTGAGAGCCAAACTGACAAATTAAAAACAAGGATGTGGCTCACAAATGGAACTCTGAAAAAGGAGATGGAGGGCCTGATTCTGGCAGCCCAAGAACAAGCCATTCGAACCAATGCCATCAAAGTCAGAATTGAAATGTCGACAACAGATCCCAAATTTAGACTCTGCAAGGAAGAAGATGAAATAATAGATCACATCCTCGGCTGCTGCAAGGAGATCGCACAGACAGACTGCAAGCAGAGGTATAACACTGTTGCTCAGATGATTCATTGGATCTTGTGCCACAAATACCATCTGCCTGCGACAAAGAACTTGTGGGATCACAAGCCGGAAAAAGTTACAGAGAATAAATATGCCAAACTCCTCTGGGACTTCCGGATTCAGACAGACAGAGTTTTGGAGCATAATACTCCTGACCACACAATCCTGTTAAAAAACAAAGTATGGCTCTTCGATGTCGCAATCCCAGGTGACAGCAGGATTGCAGAGAAACAACTGGAAAAGTTGACACGATATGAGGATTTAAAGATCGAACTGCAAAGACTCTGGCACAAGCCAGTCAAGGTGGTCCCAGTGGTGATCAGCACACTGGGTGCAGTGCCTAAAGACCTTGTCCTGCACTTAAACACAATAGGTGCTGACAAAATTTCCTTCTGCCAGCTGCAGAAGTCCACCTTACTGAGATCTGCATGCATTATTTAAATTTTAATTTGTATTGCATTTAATGATTTGAGATGTCTGTCATTTAGTTTATAGTCTACTGATTACATTTGCTAATCATTTTGTTTGAGCAAAAACATGTAGTAGTTCTTGTTCTGTTTGAATTTGTTGAACATATTGAGTGCCAATGATGTATTTTAAATAAACTGATAACTGAGAAATCAATGCCCCATCAGCTTTAAGAAAAAAAACCCATATATTAGGATAGTTGAGAAGATATAATGATCCAAAATGCCTAATCTTTAGATGCATTATCAAATTGCAGACATTGCATACTAAGGAAAAATAATAATATTAAAAATATGATAATTAAAAATGTCCAAAGATGTGTTTCTTTGAGTTAGGAAACATAGATGAGTAATATCCTGGACCGATGAGAATCTTCACAGTTCAGAAGTAATTCTACTCAGAAGTAGCTTGTGGCTTTATTGTGCACAAAATGGCATTTTCTGCACAGGACACAACATATTTTGTAGAAAGTGATATCTGTGCAAAAAAATCCCAAGACCCACAGTAACTGGACAAAAGGAGCCCCCGACTAAAATACATGTTTGCGCTGAAGTATTATCTATGTGCTGTTTCATACACAGAAAATGTACTATATAAACTATAACACTACATGCTACATACACTACATACACACACCTTTTTCAGATACAGGCACTCCCCGAGTTATAAACAAAATAGGTTCTGTAGGTTCTGTAGGTTCTGTAAGTTGAATTTGTTTGTAAGTCAGAACAGGTACATTTTTAAAGCATAACTCCTTTCTTTGATAACATTGAGAAGGGCTAACACCCCTGTGGTGCTTGTTTTGCTTCTGTGCCACTGTTCAGAAAATTTCAATTTCTATCCTTGAGATAACTGGATTTTGAAAAGTTTGGTTTGTTGTAGAAACAAGGGATAGTGATAAAGTTTCCTTGGAGACACATTTTCCCATGATAACTCTTTCAGAAGTGAATTTCCCTTCCAAGGGGCAGATTTCTCTCACTTCCATTGTCTCACACCTGTCTTTAACTATGAGTCATTTGTAAGTCAGAGGTTTGTAACTTGGAGACAGCCCGAATATATATATATATATTCAGGGAAGACTTGTAAACAATACCAACTTAATGCTAGCCACACACATGCACAGACAGACATATTCAGTATATTCAACTTTGCCTTTGGGATATCTCTTGAATCTTCTTGGATTGCCTCATTTTTGGCTGTCTAACACATGAGAGTGCCACTTTTCTGCCCCTTTTGAAAGTACTGAGGAGTAATGAAAGAGATAGTCAAGCTGACTGACACGTCTGACTGAGTGGGTTAAGCAGAAAGCAGCTATATAATTTATGAGAAATAACTTATGCACTTGAGTTGCCGAGAGGAGACTGAGAAATAGGGAACAATTAATGTCCTCCTGTTATCATTAGTTTCACATGCTGTTCTGTGTTCAGGCACAAAATGGACCTGTGGTCTAGTTCTTGGCATTCTGTGATGGATAACCTGAACTGTTGTATATAAAAAAAGTGTCAAGAAAAGAGAAGTTCTTGAGAATGTTTGCCAAGCTTCAGTTCTTTCTTATAGTACTGAACTTACAGCGAGAACTCAATTTTCTTTGCCGCAAATAGCTCCAATAAAGTCTTTGGCACAACTCTGATGGTAATTCTCAAGGTATCTTACAAATTAATATTATGATGGGACTCAGGGTGCCTTACAAATTAATCCACCTGCAAAGGCTATGTGTTAAATCACACTAATGATATAGGAGTTCTGTGTTCAGATAAAAATAAAAAGAGCAACAATAAATGACTCCTGGACTATCCAGCTGTTCCAGTGTTGGAGGATGATACCAGTATTATTATTATAAGTCACATATTAAAGTGAAGTAGTTAAAACAGTGGGAGAAATGTGGGTTATTGATACTTGGATATTCAGTTTGGAAACAAACTTTTTGAGCTGCTTTTTCTTTTATCATCTCTTTTGGTTTGTTTCCTATATGACTGCATGTAGACTCTAATATGTTACATGTAAATTAGTGACCTAACAGATAGCAGTGAACAAAATTTGCTTGTGATAGTTGTAGTGAAAATTCCAACCACTTCTTCTGAATTTAGTTACAGTGTAATTCCATTAATGCTTATTTATAAGAAGATGCCAATGTGTTGGAAGTGGTTTTCTTCCTCTTTAGTTGTGTTTAGGATTATATCCTCAGAATATATAGAACTCCAAATAGCTAATACATTTTAATATGTCAACAGCTTAAAGAATTTTGAGCAGTCATCTGCCTTTAATCAGAGTAATGGATTTGCTCTTTGGTAAAATTCAAATACAGCAGCATACTACCAAAAAGTTGATATGCAACAAATAAGTTGCCCAATATCTTTACAAAACTCGTTGTCCATTTCTTCTCGGCCTTTTGGCTAAGATTAAGTATAGTATCTAATACAGAGGTATTTTACGTGAGGTGGTCATGTTTGTAACGCCAATTTGCCCTTCTCAGCATGAACAATGATATGGGATTGTGAGCACTGTAGCCCAACAAGATCAAAAGGTCTAGGGTTCTCTACTCCTAAGTTAGCCTAGAAAGATTGGCAGAAGCCCCTGCAGAGAAGACTAGTCTGGAATATTTTGCTGCCTGGATGGAAGAACAAGAAGGATCATTTTTTGCATTTCATGTGCAGAAGGAATAGCACCTGAATTGTCTGATGACAGGAAAGGTGCTGAAATTTAGTCTGAGGAACCTGACTCTGAGGGAGCTGTCCAAGGTACAAAGCCCTATTTGCAAAGTAGGCTCAGTACTGTTGATCATTCCATTGATGTTTAGGCTAAAACCCAGAGTACGAGTATGTGCATTCTCATACATATCTCCAACAGAGGAATATAGCAGAAAACTTAGTGATCTAACAGAAGAAAGCAGCTGAAAATGGTGTGTTCAAACCAGGGTTGCCAGGTGTCTACCTTAAAAATAAGGGGCACTGAGGTTCCGGGCAATGCTGGTTCAAACGGAAAAACAGCTGAAAATTATGTGAGGAACAGTCATGAAATTGCCACCACTCTCCCTTTCCTGAAGTAACATTTAAGTATTTAACACTTAAGATGAAAATTTCACTGTCTAATAGCAGAAGTGATCCTTCTCTTGAGTTTCTAGTGCAACCCCTATCTATTAGGCCTGGGTAACAACGCAAAAAATTGGTTTTGTAATCGTTTTGTAATTGGGGTGTTTTTTTGTTTCGTTATTTAAAATAATTACAAAATTTTCCTTTTTAAAAGTTCGGTATTTACGAAAATTCGTTATTATTAACGAATCAATTCGTTAAAATGGCGGACGCGGTTGTGCATTGTGCAACTTGCTCCCTTCTTCGCCCGGCAGGCACTTTGGGTCGCCCCGAATTGGCCCTGGCAGAGAGAGGGAGAGCGGGAGCGCGCACGCGCGCGGCCCTAAAACCAGGAGCCCTGGTAGGAGTCGTCGCTGCCTCTACTGCTGCCTCCTCCTCCTTCTCCTCCTCCTCCTCCTCTCCACCCTTCAGGCTTCTCTTCCTCTCTCTCCCTCTCTTGGGGCCGCCGGGAGAGGCGATGAACCTACCCGGAAAGCTTGGCGATCTTGACAAAGCTAGTAAACACATCCATCCATGCAGCCGCCTGAGCTCTGCCCGCTCGCCTCGCTCGCCCTTCTCTCGCTCACTCCAGCAGCTCCATGCCTGGGAGAAGGCGGCTTGGCAGAGCAGCTCTCCTTCTCTTCCTTTCCCCAGCAGAAGAAGCAGAAGCAGCAGCAGCAGCAAACCTTGGCGGGGACGGGAGCTGCTACCCCCCTCTGGCAAGTTGTTGCACGCCCAACAACCGGCCGGAGGGGGGTAGCAGCTCCCGTCCCCGCCAAAGTTTGCTGCTGCTGCTGCTTCTGCTTCTTCTGCTGGGGAAAGGAAGAGAAGGAGAGCTGCCCTGCCAAGCCGCCTTCTCCCAGGCATGGAGCTGCTGGAGTGAGCGAGAGAAGGGCGAGCGAGGCGAGCGGGCAGAGCTCAGGCGGCTGCATGGATGGATAGCTTTGTCAAGATCGCCAAGCTTTCTGGGTAGGTTCATATCCTCCTCTTCCTCCCTCGTCTTCACGGCATGTTTTGCTTTCGGGATTCTTCCAGGCTTTCCCCGGGGGTCTCTGGTGCCTCCTGGCGATGCTGGCGAAAGAGGGGCAACTAGGCAGGAGAGGAACCAGTGGCCCCGGTTCAACTTCCTGGCGAGTCCCGGGGGCTCTGCTTCTCCCCACCCTTCCTCCCCCCTTCCCCAGAGTGGGCATCTTGATCTCCATCCCTAAGGGGCATTTATTCTTGCAGGAGCAGAAAAAAGTGAAGCAGCCTTAAATGCCAAATCATTTCTGAGTATAAGCAGAATGTCATTCTATAACCAGCGAGAAAAATGCAGCCAGCTGGGCTTAGAGGCAAGAAGGAGTACTACCAATATGCAGAGCTTTGGGAGCTGAAATAATAACGAAACAATTACAAAACAATTACAAAACAGCTTTAAAAATTCGTTTTTTTAAAAAATTGCTCCAGATTGCTCCAGACTGATTCGTTATCGTTTTGTAATTCAAAAAATAATGAATTTTTTAACGAATTACGAATTAACGAAACGAATTGCCCAGCCCTACTATCTATCCATCTTCCTTCCTTCCTTCCTTCCTTCCTTCCTTCCTTCCTTCCTTCCTTCCTTCTAAAGCTGAATATAATATTATTCTCACACAGCTCTTTTAACATGAGGTGGCAAATTGTTGATGTCTGCATACTAAGATAACACACCACACAACATGGGAAACAATTACTGCTGCATATGCAAAGCTTAGGAAATACTTACTTACGTGAACCCTTGTTGTCCGAGTAAGATTGTCGTCCAAGTGTGGTGGGTACATAGGTTACTGTGGAGCCCTATTCTTGACCCGCATGTTCTCCTGCAGTGAGGGGATCGGTTTCCAGGTGGAAGGCAGTCCTGGTCTTTGTTGGCTTCATGTGCCTTCCTCTTGGCACATTTCTCCCTTTTGCCCTCCATTCGTGCCTCTTCAAATTTCACTGCACTGCTGATCACAGCTGACCTCCAGCTAGAGTGCTCAAGGGCCAGGGCTTCCCAGTTCTCGGTGTCTATGCAACAGTTGTTAAGGTTGGCCTTGAGCCCATCTTTAAATCTATTTTCATGTCTGCCAACATTCTGTTTTCTGTTCTTGAGTTGGGAGTATAGTAACTGCTTTGGGAGACGGTGGTCGGGCATTTGCACAGAGTTGATGGCATAGGAGCATCACTTCAATGCTGGTGATTTTTGCTTCTTCCAGCATGCTGTCATTTGTCTGCCTGTCTTCCCAAGAAATTTGCAGGATTTCTCAGAGGTAACCCTGATGGAATCATTCCAGGAGTTGAGTGTGACGTCTGTAGACAGTCCACGTTTTGCAGGCATATAGCAGGGTTGGGATGACAATAGCTTTATAAACAAGCACCTTGGTATCCCTGCGAATGTCTTAGTCCTCAAATACTCTCTACTTCATTCGGAAAAAATGCTGCATTTGCAGAGCTCAGGCGGTGTTGTATTTCAGTGTCAATGTTGACTTTTGTGGAGAGGTGGCTGCTAAGGTAGCAGAAATGGTCGACATTTTCTAATGTTACACCATTAAGCTGTATTTTTGGTATTACAGAGGGACTGGGTGGTAACTGCTGGAAGAGCATTTTGGTTTTCTCAATGTTCAATGACAGGCCAAGCTTCTCATATGCTACTCATAACCATGTTTTATATTAATTTGAAAAGTGACTATACTAGATTTGTGCTTCTGGATGTTGTAGTCTATTTTTTTTTTGCAAGTCTTAGTTGTCAGCTGTGGAACCATGTTCACACCTTTCCATGAGAGCCAAATAGTCTTAGCTTTTTTATTCCACAGCGAATCAGAAGAAAACAAAATGGCTCACTGACATTTCAGCTGCTTATTATCTGCTTTTAGGAGGGATAATTTTGAAATCTCAGTAAGTTACATTTTTCATAATGGCTAGTATGCTGTCAGGTTTTGTAATTTTTTTAAAGTTCAGGTACTTTGCTCTTAAAAAAAACCTTGTGCAATTTTAAAAATGCTATATCTTTCTTTTCTTCCATCATTCTGTCTTTTTTTTTTTTTACTATGACTAATAGCTTCGGTTTTGGTCTATTTGGCTCTCTGCTGCTCATCCCTTTCCACAATACTGATTTTCGTGACAGTCTGCACTTAACAGATAATTGATATAAGCTCTGGTCTTAATTATATGATTAACTCTTGGAAGAAACATATTTTGCTGTCCTCTCGATCATACTAAGTTGTTTTTTTTAATATGCTTGAAAAATTCACTCAGGATGTTGTTCTTAAAATTTCCTTAGCAATCATTGTGATATTTTCCCCTCATTTTTAAGCTAAGTTTGTCAAAAATTGTTCCATTTTTGACAAGGATGTTTTACTGAATGTGTAAACTTAGTTTCCAAGTTTTAAACACTCAGCCATTTATGATAGTTTTTTTAATAAAAAATATATGCAATAATGAACATACCTTTTTTTCTTCTATAGGGAATATTTTAAATACCATTTTAAGAGGACTGCCTGGGAGAGAAGATGCATGCTTTCCTTAATATTTGTTAAAAAATACACTCCAGAGACTTCTGAGGTATGGGGCAAACATCAAAATATGCAATAAGCCTGAGCTTGCTATATGCTTCAGCCCAATGTAGCCATTTTTGCATTGCAAAATGGAAATACTGATTATGTGCATCTCCACTAACCCCAAGTTTCTGTCACTTCCACCAATACAAACAATGCCTAAAGATAAGAAATTACATTGATGGGAAATTTTTGCTTCGTTTTGAGCAAAAATGATTGATATAATACATCTATAGCGTCTTAAATGAATAATTGCTTGGGTCATGGGCTAAACCAAGTACTGGCTATTGTGTTTCAGGAAGTAAAAATGGACATTCTTTGAAAACAGAAATTCTGATGTCATGTTTGGGTCTAAGGTGCTTTAAAAGAAGTCCAAATTCAGAGCAGATCATTCTGGGATTAGACGTTTCAGGGACCTGATTTATCTGTCTCCTTGTGGAGACCCCTTGATGAAAATCTCTGCTTAAATCATCAGAAATCACTCTTTAAGATCTCTAAAATCAGGAATTTGGGCCAAAGAATTTTTAGCTCACTATATGAAAGTTCTTCCCCTGATTTAAGGACCTTGGCTAGCTTGTCCTTCTTAGCTTGCATTGTTCCAGCCATGAGGATTCCCCAGCCCAGTGATTCTCAACTTGTGGGTACCCGGAAGTTTTTGGCCTGATGTCATGTTTGGGTCTAAGGTGCTTTAAAAGAAGTCCAAATTCAGAGCAGATCATTCTGGGATTAGACGTTTCAGGGACCTGATTTATCTGTCTCCTTGTGGAGACCCCTTGATGAAAATCTCTGCTTAAATTCTGATGTCATGTTTGGGTCTAAGGTGCTTTAAAAGAAGTCCAAATTCAGAGCAGATCATTCTGGGATTAGACGTTTCAGGGACCTGATTTATCTGTCTCCTTGTGGAGACCCCTTGATGAAAATCTCTGCTTAAATCATCAGAAATCACTCTTTAAGATCTCTAAAATCAGGAATTTGGGCCAAAGAATTTTTAGCTCACTATATGAAAGTTCTTCCCCTTATTTAAGGACCTTGGTTAGCTTGTCCTTCTTAGCTTGCATTGTTCCAGCCATGAGGATTCCCCAGCCCAGTGATTCTCAACTTGTGGGTACCCGGAAGTTTTTGGCCTACAACTCCCAGAAATCCCAGCCAGTTTAGGATTTCTAGGAGTTGAAAGCCAAAACGTTTGGGGACCCACAGGTGGAGAACCACTGCCCTAGCCTCTCACAGGTCCATCTACACTGTAGAATTAGTGCAGTTTGAACTGCCATGGTTCAGTGTTATGGAATATTGGGATTTGTAGTTGGTGAGGCCCCAACAATATTTGGCAGAGAAAGTTAAAGACCTTGTAAAACTACAATTCCCAGGACTCCAGAGCACTGATACATGACAGTTGAAGTGGAGACCAAGTACATTAATTCTACCGTACAGATGTATCCTTCTACATCATGCACCCTCTATCTTTCCAAGAGTATTTTATTTGTACGAATAATTTCTCTCAGCCATTTAAGTAGTCATCCTTTGCCATCTTAATAAATTAGGGAGGGCAAGAATCTAGTACATATGGAGACTAGACTCTCATTTGTCCGTGATTTCTGTCCACATTCTCAGGCTGTACAAATGGAAAAGAATCCATCGACCCTGGACAAGCAGAAGCCACATTTACAGCTTCTGGACCTGTATGGACTCTGGCGTTCAAGTAAGTGTGAATCTGAACATTGTTACATACAATATAGTTAGAAAATTCTTCTCAGTAGGCTGTTGAATGGCTTATATTTTGTTTTGGGACAGATTGTAACAAATCCCCAACCACTTGAATATTTTAATGTTAAACAGCACAGGGATTGCATCACATTTAAAATATGCATTGTTTGCCTCTCCATCATGTGTTTGACCCCAAAACAAGATCTAGTTTATGGTCTATACATGCATACTGGAAAGAGATCTTGCTTCAGCATTTTTCAACACTAGCTTCAATTTTCAAGCACTCTTTAGGGACAACGCTCTCTCTGGAGCTCTGCAATAATATGCGTTGAAAATGATTTAAACGTCTAGTCTATAAAATATGTTTCTCACTAGATTTAGAAAAATGTCCAAATGCTGCAATTGCGATAATATGTGTTCTGAGAGCTTTGTTCTGCCAACATCAACAATAAAATTATCATTTCTATACTGATTTTATCAGAAAATGGATTCTGTTCCTTGAGCTTTTAATCCTGTGTATGCTTTATAGCAATGAGATGATATTTGGTTTTATATTTATAATTTTGGCAATGTTTCTTAAAATGCAGCCCTTATTAACAATGCAAGCCTATAAAACAGAGAGAAGAGCTAGGCACTTTAGCCAGATACTGCAGTACAGAACTGTTGTATGAATGAGATTAAAATGGACAGTATTACTGCCTATCAAAGGCAACTTGTATTTATGCTTATGAAAGGTGGTGACTGCTTTCATATATTGTATTAGAACAGCTGGTATCTTTCTTGAATTCCATTATCTAACACAATGTCAGCAGATTTTTGGAAGGGAAAGTGTATCACAGACAGCTGGTCATTTCCTTTTCTTTTTCAGCTTTCCAAATAGAGAACCATGAAAAACTTGTTCCATGATTGAGTAGAACTGATTTACAAAACAGGTGAAAATAGCCCCAAAGCAGGATGGATACTGACTCTCTCGCTACACACATCAGTACCCCATTAGGACAAACACTGTTTATATATGCTTCAGTGTTTTGCTGCCTACTCTCTAGAATATACAACCAATTCCAGAAATACTCTGTATGCCTTGGAAATATAATATAAAAACTGGCAACAGTGCTATGAAATAAATTATGTATGATGCCATATTATATGGAACTTTTAGTTGATGCTTACCTGGTGTAACACAACTGTACTTGCTAATTTGTCACAAATGTTACAGAAACTAATGCTGATCAAAATGTGGAATATTGTCTAACTTGAATAGTCCCAAAAATAAATGAAGACATATCAAAATTTGCACGGTTTTCACTGAATTGATTGATGTCCATTCATTCAGGAAATGTTCTCGTTGTGCTATGGGAATTCCTTCAGAGGGTCCCACAACAACTTTGAGGGATCTTCTGTGCTGTTTTGTTGTTTATTCATTCAGTCATTTCTGACTCTTCGTGACCTCATAGACCAGTCCATGCCAGAGCTCCCTGTCGGCCATAGCCACCCCAGGTCTTTCAAGGTCAAGCCAGTCACTTCAAGGATAACATCCACCCATCTTGCCCTAACCCTAACCCTCTTCCCTTTTCCTTCAATTTTCCCCAGCATCATTATCTTCTCAAGCTATCTTGTCTTCTCATTATGTGACCAAAGTATTTCATCTTTGTCTTTAATATCCTTCCCTCCAGTGAGCAGCCGGAATTTATTTCCTAGAGCATGAATTGGTTTGATCATCTTGTGGTCCAAGTCACTCTCAAAAGTTTCCTCCAATACTACAGTTCAAAAGCATCTATCTTCTTTCACTCAGCCTTCCTTATGGTCTAGCTCTTGCATCTATAGGTTACTACAGGGAATAACACTGCTTTAACTATGTGGATCTTCAGTGTGATGTCTCTACTCTTAACTATTTTATCAAGATTGGCTTCTCTGTTGAGTTTCTAACATTTCTAAGGTGGGTTTTAAGTATGAAAATTAGAATTAGAATTTTAAAAAATCCATTCCATACTATAATATATTCATATAATTTAATGCTGATTCTGCTACTCTTCTATTGTTTCCACACAATGGTGGAAAAGTACTAGCATAAACTGAATGGCCAGTGGAGGTAAGTTTGATTTGGTATCATACAGGCTCGGTTCCTTTGCCTCAATATCCAGGATTGGCTCATAAGTGAGCAGGGTATGCATGCTTCAGTCAACTGATTCAAATAGACTACTTTGACATCAAAAGTCATTAGAATAACATCAGTGTGCCATAATTATTATGTATACAAACATCTTAAGTTTGCAGAAATTATACTTTCTTATCCCAGTTCTAATTTTAATTTTCATATTTTACAAAGTACTGTATACTTAGTACTTCTATGCACAATTTTTAAAGTGCCATAGGATTATTTTTGCCATAGCAAACTAACACACTTATCCCTCTGGAAATAGTGCTGATATTATATGAATATCATATAATTCATTATATGAAATATTCATTCAGATATTTCCCAAAGAGTCCTCTTTGATGTCTTTAATAAAAGGACTGATACAGCTTTATTAATCCAGACATATCCAAAGGGTATGGGAAACATTGGGTAGCCTGCAGAAGGAATTAAATGTTATGTTTATAAATGAGATGTGTAAGTGAAGTAAATTATACATACAAGGAGATGTTTGTGGGAGTTAAAGAATATAAACAAAATGCATTATAATAATTGTGATAGTTCATGAATAATGGATCAAAATTGGCTCTTGATAAACAAAATTCAGAAAATAGGAATCTCCAAGAATCTTTGTTCTAACAAATAATAATGGCTGCATCCCCGAACAGAATTTTATTGTATATAGTCTTGTTCTTCAATAGTACTGTCTATTTTTGCAGAAAAATCTACTGGTTCGACTATCCAATTCAAGCAGGTTTATTATTCTCTTTAAAAAACAGTTTAGATCTCTCCATAGTGATTTGTTGCTTCCATATATAACAAGAAATTATAGGTAAAGTTTCAGGTTTTTAAGTAAAACAAGCGATTATTTTTATCTTCAAAGCAGACAACAGAATAATCTAAATTCAAAGGTAAACCCAGAAGAAAAAGTAAAACTTCTTTGAGCTGTTGGTATAGAGTAGACATCTGTGTTTATTATGCAGAATTCCAGTATGAAAAATATGTCCACTTTTCCATCCATTTTTCATTCACAGTTTATGAGCAATTTGTTATATGAAGTACTATAAGAACAATTAGAGACTGTCAGACATGACTTATAGTCTCTAAACTACTAAAGAAAATTTGTGAAAACTGAGAATGAGTGAGGCTTGCATTACAAAAAAGACTTGCTACAATTATTTCTAGTTTCAGAGAAAGATAAAATTTGATCTCATTGTAAGTAACATGTCATGTAATGTT
Source organism: Anolis sagrei (assembly GCF_037176765.1). Lineage (NCBI taxonomy): Eukaryota > Metazoa > Chordata > Lepidosauria > Squamata > Anolidae > Anolis > Anolis sagrei. The sequence continues at coordinate 74,592,071 of NC_090024.1, forward strand.
ACCTTGTGCTTCTGCTCTCTTATCCTATCTAAATCTTTAAGGCTTCAGCTGCAAGATAAATATGTGAGATAGAAAATCTCTTTTCTGATATCTTTTGTGACCCAACATCTGTTTTGAGTGCAGTGGGGTGAATCTCATTTCTCTTTCATGTAAAATAGATATTTGTGAGTGTCCAAAGAGAAATAAGGGATAGACTAGTCAATATGTGAAAACATGTGAAATTGACTGGAGGATTCCAGATATAAACCATAAGTTAAAAAAGAGCATAAGATTAAAAAAATTGAATAACAAATACAGGCAGTCCCTGAGTTACAAACATTTGACTTCCAAATTATTAATAGTTAAGAATGGGGATGAGACAACAAGAAGTGAGATAAATCTACCCCTTGGAAGGGAACTTCAACCCTAGAAGAGTTATCATGGGGAAAAGGGGTCTCAGCTGAAGTTTTATCACCAATCCTTGTTTCCACAATTAGCCATTTTTTTTTCAACATCCAGTTATCAGAGGGACAAGAAATGATGTGAAATCTTCTGAACAGGGGCACAAACAGAGAAACAAATACCACAGGGGTGTTAACCCTTCCCTATGATATCCAAAGGTTGTCTGTCTGTCTGTCTGTCTGTCTGTCTATCTATCTATCTATCTATCCATCTATCTATCGTCTATCTATCTGGAGTACCTCTTCCAACTTACAAAAAATTCAACTTAAGAACAAGCCTAAAAAACCTATCTTGTTTGTAACTTGGGGACTGCTTGCATGATAATGAAAAGTAATAACAACTGTAATCTTAAATGCAAAGAGTAAATGCCATTTCAAATATATGATTTTTTTTTTGTTGTGTGAGGAGTGACTTGAGAAACTGCAAGTCGTTTCTGGTGTGAGAGAATTGTCCGTCTGCAAGGACGTTGCCCAGAAGATGCCCGGATGATTTGATGTTTTTATCATCCTTGTGGGAGGCTTCTCTCATGTCCCCGTATGAGGAGCTGGAGCTGATAGAGGGAGCTCATCCGCCTCTCAACAGATTCGAACCTGCGACCTGTTGGTCTTCAGTCCTGCTGACACAGGGGTTTAATCCACTGCACCACCGGGGGCTCCAAATATATGATAATCCCTGTCCAGGAATGCAGGACATACAAGACAATCTGTGCAAAGTCATGTTGCTTATCTTTTACACAAGTATGTACAAACCAAGTGATTTTGCATCTGAATTTTTTTTTGCTTTTTTAAACCAAGCAGCACATTTTTTTTTGTAAAATATGAAAACAGAACCTTGATTCCCATTCCATGAAATGTGATTGAGGTGTGTGAACAAATCAAACATATTTATAGTTTGAGTATCTTTTGTCCGAAACGCTTTGGATCAGGAATATTTTTTATTTTGTTTTTTTTATTTTGATCTATCATGGAGATGGGATCCAAGTCTAAAAACAAAATTCATTTCTGTTTCATATATACTGCATACAAATAACCTAAAGATAGTTTTCTACAATATTTTACATAATTTTGTACATGAAATAAAGTTTGTGTGCACTGAACAATGAGAAAGGAAAGGCATTACTATTTCAGCCATCCTTGTGAACCATTTCAGATTTCGAGGATTCCAGATTTCTAGATAAGAGTTAATCTCTATTAATTATTATTCCTGAATTAGAGATTATTAATTCTCAGAACTTTTTTGTGTGTCAGGAACAACTTGCAAAACTACAAGTTGCTTCTGGTGTGAGAGAATTGGCCGACTGCAAGGACTTTGCCCAGGGGACGCCCAGATGTTTGATGTTTTATCATCCTCGTGGAAAGCTTCTCTCATGTCCCCACGTGGGGAGCTGGAGCTGACAGAGCTCAACCCACTCTCCCTGGACTCAAACCACTGACCTATTGGTTAGCAATCCTGCCAGCACAAAGGGATAACCCATTGCATCACCCGGGCAATGGGTTCTCAGTGAAATATCAGCAACCCTAAACTCAACCTTATGAAGTGTTTGTTTTTTATTTCAACTATGTGTGATCTGTCTTCAAAGGTTGAATCTTATTTAAAAATAATCAAATGCCAATTTGCTTATTTTCTCTATTTCACATACTCATTTCATGAGGATGGAGTATTTGTATTTTTTCTCTTCAAATATAAATTGATGGTGAACTAATTCTATAATTGCAAACCACAGAGGCTCCATCTACACTGCCATATAATGCAGTTTTAAATGGCATTATAAGGCAATTGAACTGCATTATATGAGACCACACTGACCATATAATGCAGTATAAAGTAAAATTAAACTGCATTGAAATGCATTTCATAAGTCTATACCTTACCATATAATGTAGCTTCAACCTGCATTCTATGGCAGTGTGTGGGGGGCCAGGCAGACTTTCTATTCATATCTTGGGCCCTCCTTTGGAGAGAAATGCCTTCCCAGTGCTCTGTCTTGTTCCTGAAACTACACTAAATTGCTCTGAATATCTTATTCTAAAATTATCACTTTTCATCTGGAAGATTTTACATATCCTTCTAGTATTTCATTACCATACTGTCATTTTCACTCTTTGAAATGAATTCTTTTCTCAGCTTGTACATCTATCCATGCAAAGCTTCACAGAAGTACATAATGCTAGTCTTATTTCATCCTGTAGTGAATCTTCAAATGAAACATCTTTCTAGGAGGAATCTACTGTAAAATCAGCTGGAAAACTACACAATTTGCATGAATCAGACTGCTTGAAACATGTCTCACTGATAATAAAGGTAAAATATTCCTTATCCAAAATGTTTGGGATCAGAAATATTTTGGATTTCAGGTGTTTGGGGATTTAGGAATACTTGTATTGTATACTTAAATTTCCATTGGACCCAAGTCTACAAAATTCAATTATGTTTCATAGATAATGTTTAACCATAGCCTGAAGTTAATGCATATAATTTTAAAATAATGTCGTTCATAAAATAAAGTTTGGATTGTCTGAACCATCAGAAAATGAAGATGTCACTATCTCAGCTATCTATGTGGACAATTTTGAATTTTGGAGTATTTCAGAATTTTGGGCAAGGGATGGTCGACCTGTATTGTAGTAAATCCTCTACATTCAAAGAAATCTCAGCAATGCTCACAGACATTTACTCAAAGGGAAATTCTATATGATCAATGCATAATAGGTCTTATAATCAGGACCACATACACAATGTGACAAAAGAGTGACACAGAGAAGCAAAAGACTTCATTATACTAGAGAATAAATCCACTTAAAATCTGGTTTCTGCCTCCTGCAGAATTTTGGGGTTTGTAGTTTAGTGAGGCTGTTAAAGGCTCCTCCCTAAACGACAAACCCCAGGATTTGGCAGGAGGCAGCAACTGGATTTAAAGAAGATTCATTCTCTAGAGCAGTGTTTCTCAACCTGGGGGTCGGGACCCCTGGGGGGGTCACGAGGGGGTGTCAGAGGGGTCACTAAAGACCATCAGAAAACAGTATTTTCTGTTGGTCATGGGGGTTTTGTGTGGGAAGTTTGGCTCAATTCTATCATTGGTGGGGTTTAGAATGCTCTTTGATTATAAGTGAATTATAAATCCCAGCAACTGCATCTCCCGAATGTCAAGGTCTATTTTCTCCAAACTCCAACAGTGTTCACATTTGGGCATATTGAGTATTCGTGCCAGGTTTGGTCCAGATCCATCATTGTTTGAGCCCGCAGTGCTCTCGGGATGTAGGTGAACTACAACTCCAAAACTCAAGGTCAATGCCCACCAAACCTTTCCATTATTTTCTCTTGGTTATGGGAGTTCTCTGTGCCAAATTTGGTTCAATTCCATCATTGGTGGAGTTCAGAATGCTTGTATGATTGTAAGTGAACTATGAATCCCAGCAACTACAACTCCCAAATGACAAAACTCCCCCCAACTCCACCAGTATTCAAATTTGGGCGTATTGGGTATTTGTGCCAAATTGGGTCCAGTGAATGAAAATACATCTTGCATACCAGATATTTACATGACAATTCATAACACTAGCAAAATGACAGTTAGAAGTAGCAACAAAAATAATTTTCTAGTTGGGGGTCACCACAACATGAGGAACTGGATTAAGGGGTCGCGGCATTAGGAAGGTTGAGAACCACTGCTCTAGAGTGATGAAGTTATGGGACATGTCAAGAGTTTAGCCAGCAGGGTTGCTAATGAACAATTGCACTCATACTATTGCTGTACTAAAGTGATTGTTTTTGGTACAGGAGACTTAAAATTAATCACCTTCGGCAACTTTGCTGCTTATGGAAAAGCTTAAGCTTTAGGAAGAAAAAGCAGCACCATTTGCAATTCAATGTAAAAACAAAACCAGAAATAGTTTAAACCACTTTCAAAAATACGTTTTAAAAGATTAACTAGATCTAAACACTATGCAACTATCTGCATATCTATTTTCTGTACTGCTGAGATCACTTTCTCTTAAGGGCTCCTTAAAGATAAAGTGCTGTAATCACAGTGCTTTCATATTCTAGGCTGTTCAGGGGTGCATCTTCATTGCACAATTAATGCAGTTTGACACTACTTTGACACTAATTCTACATTGCTGAATTAATGCAGTTTAATGCTACGGAATCATGGTATCTATAGTTTTATGAAGGCACTGGTGCTTTATGGCAGAGTAGGCTAAAGACCTTGTAAAACTACAACTCCCATGATTCCTTAGTACTGAGTCATGGCAGTTAAACTACAATTAATTCTACATTGTAGATGCACACCAGTTGTTTGGTGTCTTCTAAGCCCGGTATCCAAGGCTTCTTTCTTTTCTCTTCCCCACATTTATGGGATGGGATGGGTTGGGTGGAAAAAGGAGAAGGCGGCTTTGTATTTACTTGCTCAAATCCTACACATTAAAGAACTCTAGTAGCTGTATGAATTATCCAGTTGAGATAAGACAAAGGCCCCACTTACCCTGCCATATAATACTTGAACTGCATTGAACTGGTTTATAGGAGTCTACACTGCCATATAATCCAGTTCAATCCGCATTACAATGCAGTGTAAATGGGGCCAAAGCCTCTCCTTTCACATTACACAGCCACACTCCAATACAGACAGTCCCCAAGCAATGAACAAGATAGGTTCTGTAGGTTTGTTCTAAGTTTTATATGTAAATCAGAACAGGTACACCTTATATATATATATATATATATACACACATACATACGCAACGCACACACGCACACACACTGTAATTCCAATCCATGAAATTTTAGGGATTGTAGTTTGATGAGACACTAAAGCTCTGTGGTTGAAAATTCTGAATCCCCCCTCCCTCCAGCCTCCCCCCCAAAAAGGTCAAATCTTAGGATTCAATAGGATGTTACCATGTCTTATAAGTGGAATAAATGTGTGGTGTGAAAAGGCTTAGAGGATAGCATAGCAAATTTCCAGTTCCAGATATAAATACATTTTAAGCATATCACTTCCATCTATTTACAATAGTGTACCCAAATGTTCATTTTTTTTAAAAGAGCTTACTTGGGCAAGGGGGAAAAAAAGACAAGATGAGATTCAAGCACAAAAATTCAATATATAAATCGATGTAGACTGTCTAAATGAGTTTGTTGCATGTTATTTACTTGACTGGATCCCTGGGATTCAGTGCATGCACAGGATTTTTAATTGCTTTGCCTCATTTATTCTCAAAGAAGACCAGGACTTCTGCTGTAGCTGGATATTTGTGAGATATTTCATGATTGAAGGGCCGATTTCAAAGCAAGAGTGATTTGCAGAAGAGAGACAATAGCTGTAATTTGCTGCCATGGGAGACTATATTTCAAAAAGAAAAGGCTAGCCTGGTACAACTTTGTAGGTTTCTGAATGGCCACACAAATGCTCTTATGTTGAGTTAATCTAAATAATGTCAAGGCAAATAATCCTGTTTATATGTCACCTGGTCACGTCCAGCATTATTTTTTAAATTTTTAATTAGTACATTGGCCCTGCCATAGGTTTTTAAACGTCGCTGTGTTATTGTTAATGTTTATTGCTATTTTCTGTTTATGAGTTTATTTATTGTTTGTATTACTATTGCTATTGTTTTTGTTTTTGTTGTTGTATTGTGGGCTCGGCCTCATGTAAGCTGCACCGAGTCCCTTGGGGAGATGGTAGCGGCGTACAAATAAAGTTATTATTATTATTATTATTATTATTATTATTATTATTATTATTATGTCTTAGAGTAAGAGCCCTTCAACACAGCCACATAACCCAGAATATCAAGGCAGAATAACCCACAATACCTGCTTTGAACTGCGTTATTTGAGTCCACACTGCCATATATCCTAATGGGAAGACAATTAGATGTCACAACCGTGGTGAGATATGAGATAATTATCTTATGGGGTATAAAGTGAAAGCAAAACAGAACACAAGTACTAGCTGGAATTAACAGAGTAAGGCCCTTCTACACAGCCCCATATCCCTGAATGTCAAGGCAAATAATCCCACAATATCCACTTTGAATTGGTTATCTGAGTCCACACTCAGATGATGTGGGATTTTCTACCTTGATATTCTGGGATATAGGGCTGTGTGGAAGGGCCCCTAGAATATCAAGGCAGAATAACCCACAACATCCACTTTGAACTGGGTTATCTGAGTCCACACTGCCATATATCTTAATGAGAAGACGATTAGATGTCACAAGTGTGGTGAGATATGAGATTGTTATCTTACGAGATATAAACTGAAAGCAAAACAGAACACAATTACTAGCTGGAATCAACAAAGTCTCTTCCACACAGCCACATAACCAGAATATTGAGGTAGAATAACCCACAATATCCGCTTTGAACTGGGTTATCTCCATCCACACTACCATATATCCTAATGAGAAGATGATCAGATGTCACAAATGTGGTGAGATATGAGATTGTTATCTTACGAGATATAAACCAAAAGCAAAACAGAGCACAAGTATTAGCTGGAATCAGCAGAATAAGGTCTCTTCCACACAGCCACATAACCCAGAATACTGAGGTAGAATAACCCACAATATCTGCTTTGAATTGGGTTATCTGAGTCTGCATTGCCATATATCCCAGTTCAAAGCAGATACAATGCGATTTAGCAGCTGTGTGGAAGAGGCCTAAGATGTTTTTAAAACTGTTCTTTTGTGAGTTTAGCAGGAAGGTGTTCCTGACATTTCCAACAAGTATAAATTAAATAGATGAAGCATTTCCAAGAAATTATTTTTCCATTGTCTTCTGCATGTCAAATTGCTGCTAAATACACAGAGTCCATTCTGTGAAAAGAATAGTGCTAATTGTAGAGAAAGAAACAGGATTGTTTTTTATCTTATTTCTTGCTGTAGGGTGAAGATTGGAGTGTTTTCATAAGACATATTAACGACCATAACTGGGTTTAAAATATGAAAATCTGTGAATGTATGTTTGACTTTCTCAGAGGAGGGAGATCCACAGACAAAGTATTGCTATAGAGAAATTTTGTCTTATACCAGAAAATGCTTTATGTATCGTGAGATTAGAAACTCTAGGCAAATTCATACTGGAGAAAGTGACCATTCAGTTATGCTTGTTCCTAGCAACACTGAGGGCTTTCTAAGGGCCCTTCCACACAGCCCTATATCCCAGAATATCAAGGCAGAAAATCTCACAATATCTGCTTTGTTCTGGGTTATCCGTGTCCACACTACCATATAGTCCAGTTCAAAGCAGAAAATGTGGGATTCTATTCAGCTGTGTGGAAGGGGCTTAAGTCCAAATCAAGCCCTACACTGAATCTGGAAAATGGCAGAATTTAACAGCAGTAATACTTTGGAGGGTATTGTAGAGACAGAACAGCATTTAACACAAGCTGTTGCTTCTGAGCACTTTTCCAGTTACAGCACCTTTCTGCAGTTCAGTTAAGAGGAAATCAAGTTATGGATCACTGGGGCTAAAGGTATCATTCCTAGAAAAGAGCACAGCTGGCTTTCAACTGAAAATGGGCTAAAATGTACATTTGGACATAAGAGCCAGTAGGGCTTCTAGCGAAAGTGCTTGTTCTGAACTCCACACCAAGGCTACTTCAGCATAGGAAAGAGAAGAATGTTTTGTACGAATCTCCAACTTTCTCTCTACCTTGCAGAGTCATAGGGGAAATCATATTGCTGTATCCACTACACTGATTTTAAGTCTGTGTTTGTTTCTGCCTTTGTTCCTTGGAATGTCAAAACAAGTCAGTTTAGTTTCCCACTCCCATCTCTTTTGCTCTTTGAAGTTAATGAGTAGTATTGCAGGTTAGGTTCAGAGCTCCCCTTATGAGAAGAGTAACTTAATATAAACTTATCAGACTGTTGTCAATATTCCTCTTCATTAGTGTGTCTCAGAAGGTTAGGAGGATGGAAGACACCAAGGGAGTGAAACACAGCTCCAGCTACGCCATCATCTTTCCTGAAATCATATTGCAGTGCAGTGGTTAGAGCCAGTGTGGTTTGGTGGTTTGGGTATTGGACTGGAGAGACCAGGGTTCAAATCCCTGCTCAGCCATGGAGACCCACTGGGTGACCTTGGGCGAGTCACACTCTCTAAGCCTCAGAGGAAGAGAATGGCAAACCTTTTCTAAAGAAATCTTGCCTGTGCTTTAGGGTTGCCACAAATTACTTGAAGTAGTTAGATCAGGGATGGGCAAACCTTCTAACTTGGGAGCCGCATGGTGGGCCAGAGCAGGGTGGGTGGACTGGGCGGGGGTTCTCCCCAAGTTCCCTCCCTGCCCTTTCCCCCTCTTCCTCTTTTGGAGTCAGAAAGTGAAGGAAATACAGGAAATGTTTGGATCCCAAAAGGGTTGGCCTTGGCCAGGATGAGATGGTGAATGGGAGAGAAAAAGTGCCTCCATGAGACCCTGTATTGCAGTGGTTCTCAACCTGTGGGTCCCCAGGTGTTTTGGCCTACAACTCCCAGAAATCCCAGCCAGTTTACCAGCTGTTAGAACTTCTGGGAGTTGAAGGCCAAAACATCTGGGGACCCACAGTTGAGAACCACTGCTGTATTGCCTACTCCTGATATAGAATTCTAGAGCTGGAAGAGGCCCCCAAGAGCCATCCAGTAAAACCTCCTGCCACGCAGGAAGGCACAATCAAAGCACTCCCAATAGACAGCCTCTGTGGAAAAGCCTCCAGAGAAGGAGATTCCATCGCACTCCAAGGCAACCTATGCCACACTCTAATAGCTCTTACTCTCAGGAAGTTCTTCCTAATCTTTTCAGCTGACCCTCTTTCCCTGCCATTTGAACCCATTGCTTCATCGTGCCTTGGTGTCTAGAGCAGCAGAAAGTCAGTTTTTCCCCCTCTTCCTCAATGGGATACCCCTTTAAATCTTGAAACATGGTCCTTATATTCCCTCTCTACCTTAGCTTCTCCCAGCTAAACATCCCCCATGAGGAAAGGAGGAAGGAAAAAGAGAAGGAAGGGGGGCAGGAAAGCAGGTAGAGAAGAATGGATGGAAGGGAATGGAGGGAGGGAGGCAAGGAAGGGGGAAGGAGGGAGGAAAGAGGAAAGGATTGATAAAAGGGTGGAAGGGAAAGAGGGCAGGAGAAAGAGGGAGGTAAGAAAAGAAGGGAGGAAGAAGGAAATAGAGAAGGAAGAATAGGATAGGATGGTGTGAGATAGGAGGGCCTGAGAAAAGAGCCAAGGGGGCTGCATCTGGCCTCTGGGCCTAGGTTTGCCCATACCTGGGTTAGAGTGATGGATTAAGGCAGAGAAGACTACGATTCAAATCTTCCCTTGATCACAAAGCTCTTTGAGGGTGACCCTGGTTGGTCATGCTCTGTGTTAGTTTAACCTTCCTCACAAGGTTGCTGTGAATATATTAGAGCCATGAACTTTTTGGAGAAAAGGCAAAGTATACATGTTCAGTAGACTCTCAGTTAATCTGTGGAGACAGTTAATCTGTGGAGACTGGACAAATCTAGTTTCTGGTTGCTTGAGAATTACTCTTAAAAATAGAACTAATGCCAGTTTACAACATTCAACTTACAAACATCTCATAATTAAGAATGGGGTTGAGACAACAGGAAGTAAGAGAAATGTACTCTACAGAAGGAAAATTAACTCCTGGAAAAGTTATGGGAAAAGGTGTCTCCACCGAAGCTTTCTCACCCATCCTTGTTTCCACAACAAGCCATTTTTTTTCAAATTCCAATTCTCACAGGGACAGAAAGGGAGGTGAAATTCTCTCAGCGGGGCACAGACAGCAAAAGAAATGCCACAGGGATATCAGCATAACCAGAATTTAAGCACTATATGGAGTACAGGCAGTCCCCCAAGTTATGAACAAGATAGGTTCTCTATTTTATTTATTTATTTACTATATGTATATTTCACCCTTCTCACCGAGGGTGAGATATACATATAGTAAATAAATAGGCAACTAATAAATAGGCAACTTTCAAGTAGGCAACTATTCAGTGCTGCATATACAGATGTAGAATAAAATAAACATGTGTATTAAAAATCATAACATTAAAAACATCTAAAAATTAAAAACAATTATTAAAACCACACAATTCAAAATAATAGTCCAGGAGCCATTCCGCTCGTAATTGCACTTAGTCCATAACACTTGGAAGGCTTGGTTCTGTATGTTTGTTATGTGTAACTCCAGCCATACATTCATACACACATATATGGCTAGAGTTACACTTAAGGACAAACCTTACAGAACCTAACTTGTTCATAACTTGGGGACTGCCTGTACTTTATATAGTGCTTGAATTCTGGTTAACTGAGAGTCCTAACTCTGCAGAGACTAGAATGGGAAGACAATTGTGCCTCTTCTTGGAAGAGGAACAGGTTAAAAACCAGCTAGCAAGACCCCCTCTGAACAAATCTTGCCAAGAAAACCCCTATACCCAGGTTGGGCTTCTGGTCGCCATGAGTCAGAAAGGAAGGCACTCAAGGAGAAGTAAGGTAAGGATGAAGGGATACCTTCCGTTTAACTTTTGTCTAAACCGGGTTGCCCTCTCTGACTGCTACTCCAAGGAGGAGGAGAGAGAATACTGAAGTCGCAGAATATCTTGACTCTTCAAATCCTAGTCCCCTGGAACTGAAGGCAGGAGAAAAGAAAGGCAGTCAGAACCACGGAGGCAGCGAGAGTCTGTTTGAGGAAGATAGGCAGCCAGGCGTTTTTCTCCATTACCAGAGGAAAGTTAGAAAGAAACACAGGACTTTGGTGGCCTCCGAAAGAAAGAAAGAGAAAGGGAGGGAGGGAGGGAGGGGGAGGGAGGGAGGAAGGAAGGAGAGAGAGAGAGGGAAAGAAAGAAGGAAAGAAAGAGGGAAGGAAAAAGAAAAAGAAAAAAAGGGAGAGAGGGAAGGAAGGAAGAAAGAAAGAAAGAGGAAACGAAAAAAAGAAAAGAAACAAAGGGAGGGAGAGAGGGAGGGAAGGAAGAAGGAAGGAAAGAAAGAAAGAAAGAAAGGGAAGGAGGGAAGGAAGGAAGGAAGAGGGAGAGGAGGAAAGAAAGAGTGAAGGAAGAAAGAAAAGAAAGAAAGAGAGGGAGAAAGGGAAAGAAGGAAGAGGGAAGGAAAGAAAGAAAGAAAGAAAGAGAGACTGAGAGGGAGGGAAGCAAGGAAGAAACAGAGTGAAAGAATGAAAGAGAAAGAAAGAAAAAAGAAAGAAGGAGGGAGAGAGGGAAGGAAGGAAGAAGGAGAAAGAGAGAAGGAGAAAGAAAGAGGGAAGGAAGGAAGGAAGAGGAAAGGACGAAAGGAAGAGTGAAAGGAAGGAAAAAGAAAGAGAGGGAGGGGAGAAAGCAAGGAAGGGGAAGGAAGAAAAAAAGAGGAGGAAGGGAAGTCAGGAAGGAAGAGGGAATGAAAGAAGGTAAGAAAGAAAGGGAGAGGAAGGGAGGAAAGGAAGGAAAGAGGGAAGAAAGGAAAGAAACAGAGGGAGGGAAGAGGGAAGGAGGAAAGAAAGAGTGAAGGAAGGAAAAAGAAAGAAAGAGAGAGGGAGGGAAGGAGGGAAAGAAGCAAGGAAAGGGAAGGAAGAAAAAAGAGGAGGAAGGGAAGGAAGAAAGGAAGGAAGAGGGAATGAAAGAAGGTAAGAAAGAAAGGGAGGAGAAGGGAGGAAAGGAAGGAAAGAGGGAATAAAGGAAAGAAACAGAGGGAGGGAAGAGGGAAGGAGGAAAGAAAGAGTGAAGGAAGGAAAAAGAAAGAAAGAAAGAGGGCAGGAAGGAAGGAAGGAAGAGAGAGGGAAGGAAAGAAGGAAGAAAAATAGAGATAAAGAGAAAGAGAGAGAGAGCGCGCGTGAGGACCGGCAGGGGGAGGAGCGTGGGGCTGGGAGGCGTGGGCGAGGCGGGCCGGAGGAGGAAGAAAAGGCAGCGGGAGCTCCGGCCAAGCAGACACTCGGCGGCAGGTCCTCGCCCGACCATTGCTTCCGCCGCCTCTGGCTGCTTTGCTCGACGGGCTAAGAAGCCAACAAGAAGGAGGAGGAAGAGAAGAGGTCTTCTTCTCCAGCCTCGGGAGAGAGACGGGTCTCCCCTTCTCGCTGGACCTGAGTGCGACCCATGGGCGGCATCCAGGGATCCCGAAAAGTCGCCCCAGGCTCAGGCTCCACACCGCACCTCCTCACCTGAAAGAAGTTTGCTAAGGAGGAGGCAACGGGGCTCCTGCCAGACTCGCAAAAGATGAAGTCGGGATAGGACACACCTTGGGTCTTGTGGGGGAACCCTTCCAAGGTCGGGATGGACGCATCTCCTTTAAATCCAGGGGTTTACTCATAAAAACGGGGCTGGAGGGGGAAAGCAAGTTGATACTCAGACTCCGAGGACTCTAGCAGGTGGGTTGGTGGTGGAGAGAAAAGAAGTAGGCTGGTGTCTTTTTTAAGGGCTGGGGGATTTTTGTATTTTAGTTGATTTTAAACTAAAGTTTATTTAGTTCCTCCCTGCTCCCCCTCACAGTTTCTTGGTCCCCACACCACCCAGAGTATGGACCCCGAATCGATCTCTATGAACCGGACCCAGGACTTCTCCTGGCTGGACCCCAACGCCTCCAAGCCATCCTCTGAGCAGCCCTCGAAGCAAGAGGAGGGCAATGGCAGCTTCCTCTCGGAAATTGGCATCGAGAACTTTGTCACGCTGGTTGCCTTTGGCCTCATCTTCATCCTGGGGGTGCTGGGCAACTCCTTGGTCATCACGGTGCTGGCCAGGAGCCATCCGGGCAAAGTCCGGAGCACCACCAACATTTTCATCCTCAACCTGAGCATCGCCGACTTGGCCTACTTGCTCTTCTGCATCCCATTCCAGTCCACAGTGTATTTGCTCCCCAGCTGGGCGCTGGGCACCTTCATCTGTAAGTTTATCCACTATTTCTTCACCGTCTCCATGCTGGTTAGTATCTTCACCCTTTCAGCAATGTCGGTGGACCGCTATGTGGCCATTGTCCACTCGCGGCGCTCCTCATCCCTGCGGGTGTCCCGCAATGCTCTGTTCGGCGTAGGGGTCATCTGGCTACTCTCCATCGCTATGGCTTCACCTGTGGCTCACCACCAACGCATTGTCCACCAGGACATCATTAACCAGACCTTCTGCTGGGAAGTGTGGCCTAATATTCAGCACAAGAAAGTCTACGTGATCTGCACATTTGTCTTTGGGTACCTGTTGCCTCTGCTCCTCATCTCATTCTGTTATGCTAAGGTGAGTACAGTTGAATCCACTCCAAAGGATCCTTCATGAAAGTGCATGAGATCTCTGTGTAGGAAAGGCGCAGCTCCAGGGTGAAATGTGATGTACAGTAAACTAAAACAGGATAAGAGTATCACAGCCATTGGCCATACCCCAGTTACATCCCACTAGTGGCTAATTTTTTTCTCTTGCTTTGCACAGAGGCATATGTGCAGCATAAAGGTTTGAATGGACTTTGATAGAGCATGCAATGAATTTGGAGTGTGTCAGATAGGAGTGAGTAACTTCTGCCTGGTGCAGATATAACCACATCATGTTTTTGTTGTTGTTGTTCATTTGTTCAGTTTTTTCTGACTCTTCATGACCTCATGGACCAGCCCACGCCAGAGCTCTCTGTCAGCCGTCACCACCCCCAGCTCCTTCAAATTAAACATCATGTTTAATGTGAGCTAAAACATGAAGGTTACGTATTGTTGAATGCTTTCATTCTGGAATCATTAGGTTGTTGTGAGTTTCCCAGGCTGTGTGGCCATGTTCCAGAAGCATTCTCTCCTGATGTTTCACCTGCATCTATGGCAGGCATCCTCAGAAGTTGTGAGGTCTGTGGGAAACTGGGAAAATTGGGTTTATATGTCTGTGTAATGTCCAGGGTGGGAGAAAGAACTCTTGTCTGTTCGAGGTAGGTGTGAATGTTTCAATTGGCAACCTTTATTTGCATTTAATTGCCTAGCAGTTCTGGCTTCTTACTGCCTGGGGGAATCCTTTGAAGTTTATGATTGTAAAGATTTTATTGTGTATACCAAAATTTAGATGTGAAAAACATCTCAAGTGTGATAGTTTACATCTCAAGTGTGATAGTTTTGGGATGGGTTTAGCTACAAAATATGAAAAAAGCACACACAGGCATGTTATCTGAATTTGAAAATAAAGTTTGCAATACTCTTAAGAGAACTCTAAAATTGTATCTGTAAACGGCTCAAATTTGACTTGTACCATCTATATTTTTCAAGAGTTCTTTTAAGAGTATTGCAAACTTTATGGTTTATGTATGCAAGATCTAACTCTGACGTTACAAGAGTGTAGTTCTGTTCCATTCACACAGTATATACATCTTCACTGTTTGTGGGTCACTTAAATGATTCATTTCTCACATGTGTCTTCAAGTCCTCTGTTGATTTATGGCAATTGCATGAATTTCGTAGGCATGGCAAGAAATAATCTGAGCTGGATTTGCCAATTCTTTCTTCTGAAATATATCTTACAGCACCTGGTATTCATTGGTAGTCTTTCACCCAAGTACTTACCAGGACTGCTTTGCTTTAGGGTATTTCACCGCTCTGAATCTCCTCCGGGGTGAGATAGAGCAGGGTAGAAATACAGTAAATAAATAAATAAATAAATAAATATTTATTTATTTATTATATAGCCATCTTAAAGATAGAATACATTTCCATGATGCAGCTTGCCTTCTTTGACATGTAATTAGGAGGCTGAGATTCAGAGATATCTGTATAAAAAACAACAAGATATGTTGTTGAAGGCTTCCATGCCTGGAATCACTGGGTTCTGGGATGTGAGGTGATCATTGCTTCACACTTTCCTCAAACAGATAGTTCTTTCTCCCATCCTGGACATTCCACAGACATATAAACCCCACTTGCCTAGTTTCCAACAAACCTGAAAACCTCTGAGGATGCCTGCCATAAATGTGGGTGAAACATCAGGAGAGAATGCTTCTGGAACATGGCCATACATACAGCCCAGAAATCTCACAGCAACCCAGCAACAGGATATATCTGTGTGAATGCTTTTTTATATTATGACCTCCAAAGTCTTGTTGCCAGTATATGAATCATCCCCTGGAGATCAAAGTGAGTTTCCTGAAATCTGTCCCTGCAGCATTACTCGCTTTCACATGATGCTTTTACACTCCATTTCCCAAAGAGTGATCTTTTATTTATAAGAGAAAAATGTCTGAGAACTATCCAGCATTATTAATACCAGTAGTAGTTTTGCTTCTCTTTTCAACAGTATATAGTTTGTAAGTAATAGTTTGTGAAGGCAGCAAATGATAAGAATGCCTGAAAGGCACAATCTTCTTGAAGCTTCATCACAGTTGACATTTGGCTACTGGCTAGAAAGCAACCAGTGGTAACAAACTTATTTTGACTATCTGATTGAGACAGAGGGATTCAATTGAGATGCTACAAGTGGAAGAGTCTGAACTCCACACACCCAATCATTCTCACTGAGGATCCACTTTCTGCATATTTATATCTTTGCAGTTTACACTAACTCATACATTTACTTTTGTTTCACAATGGTTTAGTTTCTACTTCTTGATAATAGGAGCTGTTTGGCAGTGAAATATGCTGCTTCAGAATATGTTGGAGACTCCTTTTTTGAATATTTTTAAGTAGAGGTTAGATGACTATCTGTTGTGAATTGTTTGATTGTGTGTTCCTTCATGGCAGGGGCTTGAATTAAATGACCCTTGTGGTCTCTTCCAACTATTCTTCTACAAATCTATATTGGAAGTAATTTTACCTCTTTACATATACATTTTCAGCCCCCTGGTGGCACAGCAGGTTAAATTGCTGAGCTGCTGAACTTGCTCACTGAAAGGTTGGAGGTTCGAATCTGGGGAGCGGGGTGAGCTCCCACTGTTAGGCCCAGCTTCTGCTAACCTAACAGTTTGAAAACTTTCAAATGTGAGTAGGTCAATAGGTACCACTTTGGCAAGAAGGTAATGGCGCTCCATGCAGTCATGCTGGCCACATGACCTTGGAGGTGTCTATTGACAACGCTGGCTCTTTGGCTTAGAAATGGAGATGAGCACCAACCCCAGAGTCGGACTCAACTAGACTTAATGTGAAGGGGAAACCTTTACCTTTACATATACATTTAATCTTCATTATTAGTCAGAGATTTAAATGGAATCTATATTGGAAAGAACTAGAAATTTAAAAACTGGTTTCTGATTAGAAATATTGTTTTAAAATAACTATTTACCTTTAGCCGTACCTCATAGCCTTCCGGTATAACACAAACCTTGGTTATATATATATATATATATATATATATATATATATATATATATATATGCACCCATAACATTATGAAAGCGGAAATATTTAATGACAAGAATATCAACTTCAGAGATAAGAGATTCTGGAAATTTTGGATTGAGATTTCTAATGTCGAAAACAATATGTTATACATACACACACTTCCAGTGTCCAAAACAATGTATTATGGTTTTAATTATGAGATGCTTTGGTCTGTATTGGTGGCCCAATACTGTGTATTGTATATGTACTTGTGTTTTATATTTTTAATCTGAATATTGTTGTTTTTAAATGCTGTAAACCGCAATGAGTCGCCGATTTAGGCTGAGATATTAGCGGTATACAAGTGTACTAATAAAATAAATAAATAAATAAATAAATAAATTATACATACGTATATGATTTATAGTTATTAATCAAAACATTTTAATGTCCAGTCATTTCTTGGAATGATATACACAAGAAAATACACAAGAAAAAAAGAGCATATTTAGCCCAAGATCCTGTATTAAGCTAGCAGAGCATAACGTTCCAAGACTGTGGAATATAGCCTTCCCAAGAGGAAAGATTAAGGGCATTAGTCTGACAGTGATGAGAGAGCTTTCCAAGTGTACCTTAAAGCCAGTAAATCAGGGGAATATCTGTACCTGGCTTCTGCTCAGCTGTTATTGTACTGCAGTGAACTATTTTGTCAGAAGGTATTGAATACTTTCTTCCACAAAACTGGAAACCATGGATGATAGTGAACTCAATGGAAAAGAATGGCTTCTAAATGAAGTTTCCATAGAGTCACCCAGAAAACTCTTATGGAGGACGTATTTTGTTGGATGTGGGTTGGTGAAACCATGGTATGGTTCTGCAGGGAGGGGACTATGTTATATAATCAAACAAATAGAAAGCTTTACATGTACAGAAAAACTTTGGTTAACAAAGCTTTTCCTAACGAAGCACCTTTTTATGCCTGCCGAGCCACAATACTCTGTCTAGCTGGAAGATTTTTTAGCAGTATCAGCTTGAAATAATAGTGATGAGGGCAGAGATACAGAGGTTTTCAGTGTCTGGCTACAACAGTATGTCTGCAATAAACAATGCAATGCAGTTGAAATGGGGGGAAAACTGGGTCCTACTTCAGCCAATGCTCCTGTCGCTGTGTGTGCCCACAGTTGCCTCCAAAATCCCTTTTTTGAGAATGCAAGAAATGCAAAGGGAGCAAAAAGATCAGTCTGCCTCATCAGATCCTATAGTATGATTTTTTTTAAAGGGAAGAACTATAAGACTGACCACCAAAATGAACATTGGAGGCTGGTGAAATAAAAAAAAGATTGTGGATGTATTTTTGAGGAAGTAAATATTTTTATTTACTTATGCAATGCTTAGCTGACCTGGTTATTTCATTTCATATCTGTCAATAGTTTTGGATAAAATATTTGCTGACAAATGTAGAACTGCTCTTTTTTTGTGATGTAGGGACTTGTTTCTATTCTTTTTTTGCTTCTTTCTGTAAATGAAGTTATGCCTCAGAACACATCTACTTTTTTAGCTGACACAGACTTGTTCTTTATGTATTTCTTAATGTTTTCTAAGAACTTATTTTCTTATATTACTCATGCAAACTGAAAAGTATGAAAAACTTTTTAGCACAAGTGATGCATGATATGGTACAGTTTCCTAGTCATCCACTTTGAAGATAGTTGAATGAACATTCATCCACTGAGGTCAGAAGGGCAGCTGCAATTTCACTATCATTGTCTCAAGAACAATTTGCACTATGTTTTTCAGTTTCAGACTGAAGCATTTTGGCCACCCATTCTATCAATCCCTTATAAATTGTATGGGACAATGGGTTTTCCAAATGAAAAATTCTCTGTGCAGTTTTTAAACCCGCAAAGTTTAGAGCACTTAAAAATAAACCAAAATATGAGATTTTTGCTATGTTTATTTTGAAAAAGAACAAGAACATATTAACAAAACAACAGAGAGCCTTGTGAGATATTGAAAATGAATAGGTCTTACTGCTTTAGTGAATCACATCCCACTATAGTGGAGTCTTTCTTGAAAAACAGAGAAAAGATTAGGTGTGTAGAACCTAATCTTGGAGAAGACCCAATAGAAATATATTGCTGGCCATGCTCCTAATGTCCATTATATTAGTGTTCACAGTATATTAACTGCTACACTTTGGTGTAATCATGTGATAACGTAAATTCTTTGTATGAACAAGAACACATCTATAGATGTTCCCTTTGGAGCAATGGGTTCAACTGCAAGAGATTCCATCTAAACACTAGGAAGAGCTTCTTAAAGGTAAGATCTGTTCAGCAGTGGAATATGTTTCTATGGAGCATGGTAGAGTCACCTTCTGTGGAGATTTTTAAGCAGAGGCTGGAAGTCCATCTGTCAGGATTGCTTTGCCTGGCAGTTCTAGCATGGCAGGAGGTTACACTGGATGGCTCTATTGGCCCCTTCAAATTCTATGATTCTATGAGTGTTGGGTTTCAGAAGCATTTCTGTAGTAGACAATTCAGTAGACCTGATCAGGGAAAGAGCAGGAGTCTTTTCTAGATAATGCAACAGCAGTCATGTGTGCATCCTTACAACAGTCAAGTTAAACAGCAGCTGGCTTTGAATCCCTTACTGAGCATGCATGAGTAACAAAAGAGACAAGGCAAAAATAGCTAAGCCTTGCCAGATATCACTTGCATGTTAAAATAACCACATAGATCTATATGTTTGGCCTCCAAAATAGAAAAGAAGTGGAGGCTACTGAAAGAAAAGAAAAATCATCCCTGGATGCAGTTTGGAAGGAGCCTTGCAGTAGTCTCTTGAAGATTCCAGATGCTTTTATTTAACTCATTCAGTGGATGTTTCATTTCACATTTCCTTATACAGTAGAGTCTCACTTATCCAACCATCGCTCATCCAATGTTCTGTTATCTAACGCAACCTGCCTCTCACCCGGATCCACAGCTGTTTCAATACTTTGCAATATTTTGGTGCTAAATTCATAAATACAGTAATTGCTACATAATGTTGCTGTGTATTGAACTGCTTTTTCTGCCGATTTGTTGTAAAACATGATGTTTTGGTGCTTAATTTGTAAAATCATAATGTAATTTGATGTTTAATAGGCTTTTCCTTAATCCCTCCTTATGATCCAACATTTTTGCTTATTCAACTTTCTGTCAGACCATTTGTGTTGGATAAGCGAGACTCTACTGTAGTTGATTCTGAGTAAGATGCCTATTGAGACATATTAAAGTGGATCTTTTGTGGTATAGAAACCTATCTCTATTTTTTCTCCATGTTATTTCTGCTTCTGGTCCCAGAGTTTCTGTTAAAAGAAGTAATGCCCAAGAACACATCTATCTTATTAATAGAGGCATATCTGTAATACACTGTACCATCTGTATTTTAGATATGTATTTATGCAGTGGATAATGAAACAGTTTGCCAAGTGAAACTGCTATTGGTCACTGTAAAAAAAATGATAAAGTGCCTACAACTTTTAAGTGCCAAAGGCAAGGGACAGCCAAATTAAATATGAGCCAACAATGTGATCCGGCGGCAAAAAAAGCCAATGGTATTTTGGCTTGCATCAAAAGGAGTGTAGTGTCTAGATCCAGGAAAGTCATGTTACCCCTCTATTCTGCCTTGGTTAGACCACACCTGGAATACTGTGTCCGATTTGTGGGCACCACAATTGAAGAGAGATGTTGACAAGCTGGAATGTGTCCAGAGGAGGACAACTAAAATGATCAAGGGTCTGGAGAACAAGCCCTATGAGGACCAACTTAAAGAGCTGGGCATGTTTAGCCTGAAAAAGAGAAGGCTGAGAGGAGACATGATAGCCATGCATAAATATGTGAGAGGAAGTCATAAGGAGGAGGGAGCAAGCTTGTTTTCTGCTGCCCTGGAGACTAGGACATGGAACAATGGCTTCAAATTACAAGAAAGGAGATTCCATCAGAACATGAGGAAGAACTTCATGACTGTGAGAGCTGTTCAGCAGTGGAACACTCTGCCCCAGAATGTGGTGGAGGCTCCTTTTTTGGAGGCTTTTAAACAGAGGCTGGATGGCCATCTGTCGGGGGTGCTTTGAATGCAATTTTCCTGCTTCTTGGCAGGAGGTTGGACTGGATGGCCCATGAGGTCTTTTCCAACTCTATGACTCTATGATTAGCATTGGGACTGGATAGATGTAATTGGGATAGGCAGCTGACATCAGCAGGGAGCACTGTCCAGGTGACAACAGTGTGATTGCAACTGTATAGTCTTATGTGTAGGATATGCAGTCTTGCAGTTACACACTCAAGTTTCTCGTAGTTTTGCCTACAATATTCGTCACTGTTTATTTAAATTTCCCCACTCACTATATCCCCAAAATAAATAGAACTGGACCAAGACATGAACAAAATAGCAGCTTTTTGCTATTTTTGTATGAAAGGCAGCTGGGTTGGCAATTAATAGGGTGCTGTGTTCTTTTTGAGCTGAAGCAACTGACCAGTTAAAGAGAGGCCATATGGCACATGTAGTTCTGGCCTCCAACAGATGGAAATGGCCCGGAAGCTCAGGAGAAACAGCTGGTACCTTGGCACATGCTACCTAATGCAAGAATGGGGCATGAATAGCCTTTCAGATTTATTGTTGCTTGCGTTCAAGTCCTTTCCAACCTATGACAACTCTAAGAAAAGCCCGTCACAGAGATTTTTTAGTAAGATTTGTTCAGAAGAGGTCTGCCTTTGCCTTCTTCTGAGGCAGAGAGTGTGTGACTTTTCCAGGGTCACCCAGTGGGTTTCATAGCCAAACGGAGATTCAAACGCAGGTCTCCAGATCATAGCTGAATGCTGAGCATTACACTAGCTCAACAATTTTCAACTAGATCAACCAATTCTCATCAGCCCTTTTTCTGGCTAAGACGTTTTGAGTCTGGCGTAATTTGCAGATCAATAACACCAGGAGAGCAATATGTTCCCTACCTCTGATATAAAAGTAAGGCTGACAGTGGATAAGTCATTGCATGCAATAATAGAAGATATATAGCAGACTCTCTTGGATTTATGCTCCATTCAAAGCTGCCATCAAAATCAACCCCCTGCTCTCATCTCATCAACCAAATGTTTGTCTAAATAGAAAATCTTGCAGAAGATCAGTAGGACAGTTGCTGCATTCTTTTTAGGCAGCTTTGGCACAGCGTAATACATAATTTAAACACAATAGGTTGTAATACTGTAGTCTATTGGTTGTCACATCTATTCTGAATTTAATTGCTGGCATAAGATACCCTAGAATGGAGCCACAAGTATCATTATCTTCAACGCAGTTGTGCTACTACACTCATGAGAGTTATTTGGCCAGAATTTATTTTCTGTTAGCCTGTCTGCCATGATGTTCTTTTCTTAGACATTTGTGGCTTAACTCCCTCAGCTACCACTTAGATTTTAGAAAACTCTCTTATCAAGATTCCTAAGACTAAAATCTGCCACAAACCATTTGATGTATGTGGCATCAAACTTTGTGGCCACAGAAAATAAAAATGATAACATAAAGAAAGCCACTAAAAAGTGGCAAATTAAGTTCAAAGTACAAAGGAATGGAAAAAAATCTTCCCTTCCCAGTAGGATTGTACAGTAATTTCCTACATTGCATGTTTTCTTTCTAAGTTGACTACACACTGATGTTGCTTCTCCACATATACCTGGGAAGGAATCCCACTGTACATATGTACACATGCGCAGTGTGGAACACATCTCACCACGCTAAAAGAGTCGATGTGGGTCTTCGTGAGACATGCTGCATTATCACAGGATGTCTGAGCCCTACACCACTAGAGAAATTACATTGTTTAGCCAGTACTACACCAGCTGACAACAGACGAGAAGTAGCAGCCAGCCAGGCCCGTAGCCAGGATTTCGATTCGGGGGGGGGGGGGGCTGAGATTTTTTCAGGGGGGGTTTCAGGGGGGCTGAGTTTTGGGGAGAGGGACTGAGTCTGAGTGAAAGAGGATCTACCCTAGCAAACTTTTTGTATTGTTACCCCAATACCCCCATGCATATGGGATATATTGATCATGGTGATCAGATCATGATATGAATAAACATAACAGTTTAAATAATGCACCAGTAAGGCCTTTTCGTGAACCACCATGAGAATTTGGGGGGGGGGGGCTGAAGCCCCTCAAGCCCCCCCCCCCCCGGCTACATGCCTGCAGCCAGCACAGTGATATCTCCGGTCCATCCCCTGTTTGGATATCAGCCAGCACGCCAACGCCTTAAATCAAGAACTAGTTTGCTAAGATCTACAGAGGTACTCGTAGGAACACCTCAGCAAGCTATAGTCCAAGTGACAGGCTAAAACCCAGAGCCTCAACCTGTGGCTGATAGCAAATGAGAGACTCCCTCCTGGGCACACAGAAGACTGGGCAACTTGGAAGGCGCTGAACAGACTTCGCTCTGGCACCATGAGATGCAGAGTCAACCTTAAGAAATGGGGCCACAAAGCTGAATCCATGACATGCAAGTGTGGAGAAAAGCAAACCACAGACCACTATTACAATGTAGTCTGAGCCTTGCCACATGCATAATGGAGGACCTTCTTATAGCAGCACCACAGGCACTCCAAGTGGCCAGCTATTGGTCAAATGATGGTTAATATAACACCAAGTTTTTTAAACTTTGTGTTTTTTAAATACATTACAACTGTACCTTTGGTTCACTCCTGATATGATAAATAAAATAACCACATATATCTTGTTTTTCCATCTGGAAAATACTGGAGGGCATGGTGGTCCCTTTAGATATTGAAGTGCTATCACAGAGTTGAAGGAAGATTCAACTTCAAATCCAATTAGTTTTTGCACATCAAATGGAAGGGTCACCATCTCATTCTGCATCTCAAACAATGAAATGTCTTGGCTCTACCCTGGAGCTAAGGCCTATGAATATTAATGATACTGTACATCTTCAAATTTTAAAGCAGTTTTAATCTCCATAGTATATATGAAGTGTTATTGAAGTGCTGTGTTCTTTCAGTTTCTATGAAGAGCGATTGCTGTTTTCAAAACTGCTTTCCTGTAAAAGTGCAAGAGGTTTTTTTTAATGGAGATAAATTTTCTGAAGCTGTTCAGTTTTCTGAGTTAATTGCTATTTTTAAAAGCACTGTTCTGCTTCATTGCCTGTCTTTAAAATTATTTGGTAGTGGGACAGTAACAGCAAGGTTTCTCTCGAGACTTCTTTGCATTTGGTACCTAGAAAGCTGTAAGGTGGCACAGTAGGCACAAGAGAATATGGAATTCTACATAATATTCCAATACTTTTAATGTTTTCTAGGACTTCCTGCAATATTGATCTTTGTGTTCTAGCATTCTGGGCATGATACACCACTGGAAGCAACAGTTGCTGCTATTTATGAATCTTCATTGCCAATGGGTGTTCCAATGGGTTGAACTCTTGCGCTGGCAGGACTGAGGACTGACAGGTTGGAGGTTTGAATCTGGGTAGAGCACAGATGAGTTATTTCTGCCAGTTCCAGTTCCCCATGTGGGGACACAAGAGAAACCTCCCACAAAGATGCTAAAACATCAAAACATCCAAGTGTCCCCTGGGCAATGTCCTTGCAGACTGCCAATTCTCTCACACTAGAAGTGACTTGCAGTTTCTCAAGTCGCTCCTGACATAAAAAAAATTGTCAGATAAGTTTAGTAGAAGAGGAGAACAAAGTTGGCTGGTGGAATTAGCATATGTACACCCCAAGAACAGTTGGATTTTAAGTTTGGAATAATTAGGGTTTCTCATATTGAAGTATTTCTGGAGTAAAGTGTAGGATCTGTTGCCATTCCCAACACTGTCCAACAATTTACCACTGCCTCTATAGAAAAGCAAGTAGCAATTAATTTCATGAGATCCAGTGTGGTGCAGTGGTTTGAACTTTGGACAACAACTTGGAATCCCTGCTTGGACATGGAAATGCATTGGGTAACCTTGGACAAGTCACACTCTGTAAGCCTTAGACGAAAGCAAGGGCAATCTTTCTGAACAATTGCCAGGAAAACCTTAGATAAGTTCACTTTAGGGTTGCTGTAAATCAGAAATGACAAGAAGGCACACAACAATCTTTGACATTTTACGCTCTTATTAGGTCAAAACATTTGATCTCATTGTCTCTAGGTAATTCAGACATAGCACTGAGAAGTGTTTCCATTTAACTTGTGGTTTATGAATATTATCAGTTTAATTTGTACTTTATGTAGAATGAATTTGTTGCATATCTCTAATCTAATGCCAGCAAAGTCTGGATTACACAGACCCCTTTTCTTGCTTGGGCAATTAGAAGAATGGATTGAATAGTAATCATAAATGGCAAAAACCAGAGAGCTTCCAATAGAATCCACAGAAACAACATATCTCCCAAGTGCTCAGTGTTTGGAAAAAAACTCAGGATATTTTGGCCAATGTATATTTCAGTGGCTTTCAGAGACAATAGGGTATTTATATGCAGAAATTTCTGAAGCTGAGAATCCTATTCCATTTTCTGGATAGAAAAGCTTTTTCCAAAATAAAGCAGCCATCTATTTCGCACTTGGAGACACATCTCTTCCCCTTCCCCCTGTGGATTCTAATAATACTCATGCCAAGTTTTGTTTTGCTCCTTCAACTCATTTCTGTCTGACAGCAACTATACAGTGAAATTATCAGTGGGTTTTCTTTTCTTTTGTGCACAGTGGGTTTGCCATTGTGTTCCTCTGGGGCTGAGAGAGAGTGACTTGCCCAAGGTCACATAATGGGTTTCCATGTCTGAGTGGGGATCTGAACCTTTGTATCCACAGTCATAGTCCAATGATCAAAGTACACTGGCTCCCATAGGTTTTCAACAGGCACAAATTCCTGCCTATTCCTCATGTGCAAAGTGAAATTCTGCTACCATATGAGGAAGTGACCAGATTCCTCCCCCTCCCTCAGATTGAATCCTGATATTTTGCAGTAACTATTCGTGAAGGTATGTTGTCAAAAATCTGACCCTTCTTTCTTCCCTGAAATGAGAATAAAGTTTGGTTGTCACAATATTATATATTGTAATAGCATTGACTTGGCCAACTTTAGTAGAATGGATTTAAAATTCTCTTGTTGTTGGTTTATTGATGTTGCCTGCCATCAACAAAGACAAATTTGTCACTTATCAACAGCCCTGTTCAGGTCTTGCAGACTCATGATTGAGTCTATCCATCTGTAATGCTGCCTCCTCTTTTCCTATAGCTTTCCATCTCACTATGCATTACTCTATTTTCTAGTGTATCATGTATTCTTGTGAATATCTTGGTCCAAATCCAGTGGCTCATCCTGGCTAGAAAATCCTAATTGAACCAAGGGAAATATAAGTTGACTTAGCATGTGAAGATTTTCCAGGTTTCTACTGATTTGATATGTGTGTTTAACCTAGTAATTAGTAGGCTTGTTTGATAAAAAAAATGGTTCAAAACTTATTTTGGATGTAGGTGGTTCGATTCTAAAGTCAATTCCGATTTTCACAGAAAAAACTGTTCAAAACTTTTTGAAACTTCTGAGACTTCTGAATCCTTTCCTTCATGGTTTCAAAGTGTTATTTCCCATTTCATTGGGTGGTCTTTACTTTGAAAGTAGTTGTTTTATTCCAGAAGCCGGGGGGGGGGGGAGCAAAGGGAGGAAATTCATCCAATGCTTCCCAGGATCCAGGCAGAGGCAAGGGGGAGAGAAGGGGGGAAATTCATCCAGTCTGTTTTAAAACACTTCCCAGGATCCAGGCAGAGGTGAGGGGAAGAGAAGTGGGGGGAATTCATCCAGTCTGTTTTAAAATGCATCCCAGGATTCAGGCAGAGGCGAGGGGAGGGGGGAAATTAATTCAGTCTGTTTTAAAAAAACACATCCAAGGATCCAGGCAGAAGCGAGGGGAGAGGAGAGGGAGGAAATTCATCCACTCTGCTTTAAAATGACTTCCCAGGATTGAGCCAAGGCCAGAGACCAGAAGCGGAAAACGATCACTCACTTACTGCTTCATAACAGAAATGGCAGGAAAAGCTTTGGAAAGGCAAAGGGACTTCCGGTTTCCTTAAAAACCTCAAAATTGCTTCAAAAAGCAAATATTTCCAAATTTATTCCAAATTATAAAGATTCCAACCGAACCTAACCATGCCTAGCAGGTAGTTAGAACTTAGATTTAGACATTGTATAGCTCTCCAAATATTGTTGAACAATAACTCTCATCAGCCTTAGCCATCACAGCCAGTGCTGATGAACACTAGAAGTTGCAAGTCAACAACATCTGGAAGGTTGAATAATTCCCACACCTGAATTAGACTTAAGACCCTTGACATTACAATATCTACTGCAAAGAGTTAATAGTATTCTTATATGAATATATGCACATGACAAGTGAAGTTCAAAGTGTAATGGGTTTATATGATTGCTTCAATTGTACATTGTGAATGTTATTCTATAATTATGGTGAAAAAACTGAGTTGGTACATTAATTTAAATGATGATTACCCCATATTAAAATAGGAATAGTAAAACAAATGGAAGAAAAACCATAATTGCCTTTTTGCAATCAATAATGACTTGCTTCTAGCTTAAATTATTTCTGAGCCTCTCATGTGCTATTAATGACCCACAGATGCAGAGGGAAAAACATTGATAAAGTAAAAGAAATATGTTGCATGCATTTTTATCATTTTAAATAGTTTTATTCCAACACAATTATTATACAATGTGACTTTATGGACATATTTGCAACGACTACTCGACTACTGCAACGCTCTCTACGTGGGGCTGCCCTTGAAGACGGCCCGGAAACTTCAGCTAGTCCAACGCGCGGCAGCCATGTTGTTAACGGGAGCTGGACGCAGAGAGCATACAACGCCCCTGCTGTCCCAGCTCCACTGGCTGCCGATTCGTTACCGGGCCCAATTTAAGGTGCTGGTGTTATCCTACAAAGCCCTAAACGGTTCCGGCCCAAAATACCTTGCAGACCGCATCTCGGCCTACGAGCCCACGAGGGCCTTGAGATCATCCGGGGAGGCCCTTCTCTCGGTCCCGCCTGCCTCACAGGCACGTCTGGCGGGGACGAGAGAGCGGGCCTTCTCGGTGGTGGCACCCCGGCTGTGGAACACTCTCCCGGTTGAAGTCAGACAGGCGCCCTCCTTGATGGCCTTTCGTAGGGGCCTGAAAACATGGCTCTTCGAGCAGGCCTTCAACTGAGTGTATCTTGAAACGACACTGGAATGAACTAGGACTATGAATTTGGCTATGACCCCAGGACTTGACGAAGCGGATTTTTAGTATAAGTATATGTTATGTTGTATTGTCTGGTCTGTATTGTCCTGATTTATTGTACACTGTCCTTTTCTGTTGCTGTTCACCGCCCCGAGTCGCCCTCGGGCTGAGAGGGGCGGTCAATAAATGCAAGAAATAAATAAATAAATAAATAAATAAAATGTTCAAATAAATACAGGTAACTGGTTTTGTCCTAAATGGATAACGTTTATTGGTAGCTTTTCATTTTTATACTGGAAATTGCTGTTTAGGCATTGACGTTTGTAAAGGTTTCCCCTTGACATTAAGTCTATTCAAGTCCGACTCTGGGCGTGGTGCTCATCTCCATTTCTAAGCCGAAGAGCCGGTGTTGTCAGTAGATGCCTCCCAAGTCATGTGGCTGGCATGACTCCATGGAGCTCCGTTACCTTCCCGCAAACCAGTACCTATTGATTTACTCACATGTGCATGTTTTTGAAGTGCTAGGTTGTCAGAAGCTGAGGCTAACAATGGGAGCTCACCCCGGTCCTGCGGATTCGAACCGCTGCAGCTTAGCAGTTTAGCCTGCTGTGCCACCATGGCCCTAATATTGACATCTGTACTAGGTCTAAAATTCTGAATCATGATTCAGCATTTTTCAGAGTTCAGCAAGTATGTGTTTTATATGTGTGTATAATGTAGGCAAATGCATACATCCATACCGGAAGTTTTATTGATTTTTAAATAGCAACTGATAATTTAATGCCATTTCAAACCAGCCATTTCGCTGTGCAGATGATTACATAGGAAATTCTGGAACCAGTTTGAGACCTGGATGGCAATGATACAAACCACAGAGTATTGATGCACATTAAGAGCTTTTTTGCATGCTTTTGTGGGAGTTTTTGTCAGGCCACCACAGTTTGAAACTAGCTTCAAACTTCACTGAATGGTCCCATAGTTTCATAGCTCCAAAGTAGACTATAGTTTAATATGCTACGTATTATCCTTACTACCATCTTTTTCAGACTTTCTAGTCTTCTGACACCTCTGCTAAATGTAAAAAAGATAATTTATTTCAGGGGGTTGTGGACTAGGTGCAATTTTGAAAATGTCTTCCTTTGTATGTCGCTGAATGTTTTCCACTGTGAATTATCAGATGCAAACTTACTCTCAGTGTTCAAATGGAATAGTATACATTGTTTTCCAAATGTTGTGTGCAGATATTGTATGTATTTTGCAGAAGGAGGGTTCATAACTCTCAGGTCCTGGTAAGACATTAAGGATGCGAAGGCTATATATCTCTTGTTCAAGATCTCTTTAGAGGATGTGTAAAGGAAAGATGACCACCATAGACATAGGTGGTCCCAACAGCTGTCTAATTTGTTTCTACTCTACCACACTTCAAAATGCAAAAGTAATTGAAAGATACAATTGAAATATCGGTTGAGTATCCCTCAGCTGAAATGCTGGGTAACAGAAATATTTTAAATTTTGGACTACTTGTATTTACATATATGTATGTACATAATGAGATATTTATTTATTATTTATTTTTATTTTTTAAATAATTTTTATTAAACATTTTAGACATCAACACAAGGAAAGAGGGGGAACAATACTATAGAGGATAGAAAAGTATTGTGACTACTTTTCTATTTATTATTTATTTAGTACACTTGTATACCGCCTTTCTCAGCCTTTTGGTGACTCAAGGCGCTTGGGAGATGGGATCTTGGTCCAAACATGAACTACATTTATGTTTCATATGGACATTATAAATGTAGCCTGATGGTAACTTTAAGCATTTTTTTCTTTTTTTGCATGTGAAACAGTTAGCATTCATTGATTTATCCCAAAGCCGAGATGTCACTATCTCAGCCACTCATGTGGGCATTTTTGGAGTCTGGAGTATTTTGGATTTTCTTATTTGTGTACATGTTTGGCATATTTTGGATTTCAGAGCCCAAAATATGCCAAATATGTACGCAAATAAGCATTTCATCAAGTTGTGGTGCTGTAATTGTGACTTTTCTCTTTATTGATTTGTGAAAAGTATTTGTGTTTGCTCTTTCAGCCTACTCAGTCCCTTTCCCCTAATTTTTCCCCTATCTTTTTGGTATTGTAAAAGCCTGTGAAAACTCAGGTCAATGAAGACCTATTCGTTTTTTCCCTGTTGGGAAAAGATAAAAGCATTAGTACATAAAAACTAGGATCAATGATACTTTTATGTAAGGAATTCATTTTTCTCTGGGCTAGACAAGAATGCTTTTAAAATATTAAAATTCAGTGTGAGAACAAAGAGAGAAGTGGATATTGGTGAGGCATGGCATGCAGAAAATCAGCTCAATAATTCTGTTAAACCTCTAGAGGCTGCTTTAAAGCAGTGTTCCTTAATTTTCTCAATTGCCCATCATTCAATGCATTATTATCATAATCTTAGCAAGACAGTTTGATAAATGTATCCTTCATGCCATAACAAAGTAAATTCTTCTCTCAATAGCATAATCTCATCTGCCTGGATTGAAATGTCTGGATCCTACTCAGGAAGTGGAAGGCTTCTATGTCAGTGAGGCAGTTTACCTGCTTTGGATTTTAGTCTAAACTTTGAAGATGTTGCCCAACGTGATGAGATTTCTGTATTTTAGGAATAGAGTTAAGGACCTTGGATAGCTCTTTTAATATATAGACTAGGACACTGCTTCTCAAATTATGGGTCCTGATCCTAAATAGGGTTCTCTTAGTGTTGGTGTCCTACAAAATTTGACAATAGTGAACATGTTCTGAATGTTACCCTGTGGCTGTTTTAGACATTTACATGAATCTGTTGTGTCATGTTTACAGTGTACTCTGCAAAAAAACAAAACAAAAAAACCCCCAAAAAACAAAACTTCACTTGTACTTCACAGAATGAGAAATTAACCTGTTTAGTGAGCCTTGAAAATTCTGATTTGTTATCAGTAAATATTTGATTTTTATATCTATTTTACATACCCATATATCCAAGGTCATGTAAACATTTTTTAAAAAAATAATTTGATTTTTTTAAAATACAGAACCGTAATAACTTTAGGGGGCAGGATACACACTAAGAGGAATTTGGGAACAAATTGTAAAGGAAGAAAGTA
Organism: Anolis sagrei; assembly: GCF_037176765.1. Classification (NCBI taxonomy): domain Eukaryota; kingdom Metazoa; phylum Chordata; class Lepidosauria; order Squamata; family Anolidae; genus Anolis; species Anolis sagrei. The sequence continues at coordinate 74,623,149 of NC_090024.1, forward strand.
TTAAGGGAGAAAATACAATATGCAAGATATTAGAAGAGAGATTTGGAGGCAAAAAATGACTTAATAAAATATATGGAAGTATGATAGAAGATAAGGTATCTATGTATAGAATAATGGAAAACAAGTGGGAAAAGGGAAGGGGGACTAGAAAAAGAAAAAATATATAGAAAAGATAATCAATGGTTTAAATAAAATAAAAATAGAAAAATACAAGGAATTAGAATTGAAAATAATACCAAATGGTATAGAACACAAATTCACCTGGCACTTATGATTAAGGTATATTTATTTATTTATCGTATCAGGAGCGAACCAAGGATACAGTTGTGATGTGTTTGAGAAAACACAAAGTTTAAAAACTTGGCATTATATTAAATGTCTGTTGACCAGTAGCTGGCCACTTGGAGTGCCTCTGGTGTTGCTATAAGAAGGTCCTCCATTCAGGGATTAAATCCTAAATGTTGGCATTGTGGGAGTCGGGAAGCATGGTATTTACATCTATGGTAGAAGTATGAAGAGATACAAAAATTCTGAAATCAAATTCTAAACCAGGTTGAATTACATACACAAACATTTCTTGGGCTAAAAGAGGTTGTGAGTGAAAAACCTGGGCCAGGACCACCTCATGAACATGGAAGCCACTATTGATTTTCTGTGGGGCAAAACTGGTGAATTTATTTGGACTGCATCGTTAAACTCCTGAACATATTCCACAATTTTGCTATGTGCGAGTAAAATTATAACAACAAAAATAACTACAGATTAGTGGTATGCATGGGAATTGGTAGATGTTGGATAAAGATAGTTTTGGTTGCTTGCGAGTTATTATTAAAAATAGAACTTATATTATTTTCTATACTATATAAAACTTTGTATTGACTTGATATAAATATTGAAATACTGTAATTAAGGGAAAATAAAGGCAGAGTTAATGTATCACAGTTTTACTTTATTATAGAAATAATTTTATGAATGCAGTTTTATTACTTTTTGCCAGTTGTTTTAGAGTTTTGGTTGTTTCCGGTCTAGTTATATAAGAGTCAACTAGATTTTCTATCCTTTCATAGCATCAAAACCCAAGGCCTTGCTTAATGATAGGGCCACCTTGAGAAAAAGAGCATGCTTTCATCTAGCGCTATTAAATTATTTTAAAAACCAAATTTGGTAAGATACTTCAGAGATCTGTGATTTAAAACCACTTTAATTTTTTAAGGCTGCGGTATGTTTTCTTTTTAGCCTGTGACAATGTTCTCAGATTCTAATCTTGTGAGGATAGTTTCCAGCTGGAATGTGTATGGGACCTTTTGCATGGAGCTCTGATTAAATTTAGTAATACAACTCTTGCAAAACCTATAATCTGAAAGCTTGTCAGACTGAAAAAATATATATTATTGTCATAGGCAAGACTGCTAAAATAGAATAAGACTGCAAGATACTTGGCAGATCTAAAAGAAATAAAGAGACTACAACAAAACCTACAACTAAAACCTACAACAACCCAATAAAGAGACTGACTAACCATAATACTGCTAGTAATATATTACATAAGAAATGTAAATTAGGAATATGTCAGATCTACTTTTTAAATAAAATCCTGACATCTAAAAGCAGGTCAGTCTGAGAGCAAAGAAAATGGATTACTGATAACTTTAAGTAGTCCCCATGGAGGGATTGGAGAGGCCTCATTTATTCAGAAAAAATGTTAAGTACTATCAACTGCTGTGCTGTAGTATTTTTAAATGCACCTCTAGACTTTAAAAAGCCTAGCAGGTTAATGAACCTCATATCATAACTGAAACAGATGTGACATGAATGTGTACCCCACTTCTTCAGATGTTATCTCTTAAATAGCAAGCAGAGTAATGTGGGATGGGAATGTAAACCATGGGACCAAAGGCAATGAGTATAAAAGTTAAAGGTTTTTCTCTAACATTAAGTCCAGTCGTTTCCGACTCAGGTTTGGTGCTCATCTCCATTTCTAAGCTGAAGAGCCAGTGTTGTTCATAGACACCTCCAAGTTCATGTGGCTTGCATGACTGCATGGAGTGTTGTTACCTTCCCGCCGGAGTGGTGCCTATTGATCTACTCACATTTGCTTTTTTTCAAACTGCTAGGTTGGCAGAAGCTGGGGCTAACAGTGGGAGCTCACCCCACTCCCCAGATTCGAACCTGCAACCTTTCAGTTGGCAATTTCAGCAGCTCAGCGGTTTAACCCACTGAGCTACCAGGGGCTCCAAGGCAATGATATTTCTGTGTACAGCTCATTCTGTGTAAAACACTATGGAAAACTCTTATATACACCTCAGTTTTTATAGAATATGACAGATGAGACTATGTATTCCTTGGTGTTTTCTTTCTGTGTCTAACTATAAATTATCACAGTTATATTTATAATACAGGCATTTTCTAAATTATGAATAAGATAGGTTCTGAAGGTTTGTTCTTAAGCCGAATTTGTATGTAAGTCAGAACAAGTACATTTTAAAGTGAAATTCTATATCTATATACACACGCACGTGCTTTGGATAGCATAGGGAAGGGTTAACACCCCTGTAGTGTTTGTTTTGATGTCTGTTCAGAGAATTTCACCTCCTGTGAGAATTGGATTTTGAAAAATTTGGCTTGTTCTGAAAATAAGGATTGGTGCTGAAGCCATGACAACTCTTTCAGGACTAAATTTCCCTTCCAATGGGTAGATTTCTTTTCCTGTTGCCTCACCCCCATTTGTAACTATGAGTTACCTCTAATGGACCTGATTGTAGTCTTACTGCCTAAAATCTGGTGAGCAGTGCCATGGCCACTCCTGGTTTTCTGTTGCTTTCACCTCCTCCAAGAAGCCCACACACACATTTATGTTGCTTCTCGGGAGGTACATTCTAACTCATCTCCATGAAGATAAGAATTCCTTGTGTTCTACTGGGCACAAATGGACCCATATATGAGTGAATTTACAGCTAACTTGATGTGACCATATGGCACTTCCATAAGACAGTTGCAACTACCTTTCATCGACATTAGGATAGGTCTGATATATTAGGATGATTCTGATATTGAATACTGTTATTTTGAAGGAAAAATTATTAGATTTTATTTCTAAAACAGTGAACATGTTACTGGAATCAATGCATTATATGACATATTTCTGCTTCTATACATATACATACACATACAAAGAATGTTAATTTGCATCTCAAATTAGGACAGTGGTTCTCAACCTGTGGTCTGGGGACCTTTGGGAGGTCGCAATATCATCCCATGGAGTCCGCAAAGGTTTGAATAAATACCCCCAAAATGGGCAATTTGACAGAAAAGTTATTGCTTTTATTGTTATTACCATTGTGATTACTATTAGTAGTACCAGTAGTAGTAGTAGCAGTAGTGTCATTGTTATTTATATTTACCCCACAATAAAGCAGTGAAGATGGGGTAAATTAATTTGCTGGCATCCAGAGATGGCCAAAAAGCAGTTGAATATCACTATGGGATGAGGGAGTGTGTAGTTTAAGTCAGCCACACACACTCATTTTAAAATTAATTGGCTCACTCACCCACCTTGTTTTGTAGTGTAGGGTAATGTGGTTGCCCTAGGGACCAGGTAGGAATTTTACACCTCTTTTCATTTTTTTTTGTCTACCCTACACTGTCACAGAGTTATGGACAATTGGTTTTGGGTGGTGTTGAGTAATTAGGTTTCTTCCTGGCAGGTATTGGGGGGAGTTATGATTCAGTGTTTCGCCTACTGGCATTTTGGGTGTTGCATGGGAATTTTGAACCTCTCTTGCAAATCAAATGATCTTTTTTTAAAAAAGAAATCCAATTTGCATAAATCATCCATTTGTGTTCATATTTTTTGTCAGTTTGCATACATTTCTCTTTGCAGGTCCTCAATCATCTTCATAAGAAGCTAAGGAACATATCGAAGAAATCAGAAGCATCAAAGAAAAAGGTAAAAAAAAAGAAGAAGCTTTTTCCAATATCTGTTTTAGCCAATATTCTTATTATGCTATACAACCAACAGTAGTATGCAGTATCTGGAGTTCTTCAGAACTCATCATCAGATGAGATGGTAGATAAAATCCCAAATGGAACAGGAGAAGGAAGTGCATGTTGTAGAAATATTTGTCTGAAATAGTGTAATTATCTGAACATGTATGTGGGAGAATGAAGCAGGCATTTACGAGATCATACAAGGTACTGAGTAGTGCAAATTTTGTCTAAGATGGTCATGTAGGAAAACCAATCGATTTTGATCTTCCTACTAAAAAAGCTTATAAATTCAGGCCACTAATCAGACATTCTGGCAAACTTTGATAGGGAAACCATACATCTTTTATATTTAAAAGAGTGGAGATAGTTTTAAGTGTGGACTAGTTAAAATTATTTCCAATGTATTAATAAAATCATTTTTTTTTTAAAAAAAAAGTTAAACAGACTATACAATTATTGTTGTCATTAGATTTGTTTATCTCAGAATCCATCTTACTGAAGATCAAGATTTGTATTTACAAACAAATCCATTTAAGTTCAATCCTATAAGAGGATACTGAGAAGTTAAAACCCACTGAGTTAGCTGAGATTGACACACAGATATACATACATATATGTAGTTGCTCCTGGCTGTATCCAAACTTAATAGGAATTGTATTGTCGAATAGGAATTACTTCTTGTGTGGCCATTCAGAAGATTGTATTGTTCAGAGGCCTAATTAGATTTCTAATGAAATGTTTTTGTGCATCATCGTGTATTTATTCGATGATACAGCCTAGGACTTGACAACATTTCCTTTCAAAACAGGTAAATGTCAAGGCTGCTAATGACCTAATGTTATTCATTTTCATTTTTAATCAGTAAAAGATGACATTTACCAAAGCATTTTAGTACATATGGCGGCCAAAAAAATACCAAAATTTATGACATATATTATACAACTAAATCTCAGAAATGATGGGTAGTTGACATTTTGAAAATAGGCTGAAAAGAATTAAGAATTCCAATGAAAATCCTTTTAAATCTGCTCCCCACACATGTTTTTTAAAGAGCTGTGACATATTCTCAATAGTATAATGCAGTTCAGTAATTGTATAATCAAATACATTTAGGACACTAAAGAATTACAGTGGGCTTGCCATTTCCATTGGAGCTCAGTTGCAGGATCCATGCAGATATGAATAAACATGGATAGTCATACCCAATAATAATAATAATAATAATAATAATAATAATAATAATAATAATAATTTTATTTCTTACCTGCTTCTCCTTGTTGCTTGAGGGTTACATAATAATTAAAACACGCACACATTGTAAAAATACTACAAATACCCATATTAAAATATATTTTATAATAAATACATATTAAAACATATTTCTATAAAATACATGTTAGAATACACAAAACAGAGATTAAACAAAGGACACAAGTTTAAAGTTCCTACTTAAAAACTGGTAGGGTCAGCTGGAAGAGATAGGTCTTTAGATAGTTTTAAAATTCTGACAATTCATTTAGCTGTTGGAGGTCTTCCGGCAGGTTATTCCACAGTCTACGGGTGACTGATGGAAAGGTTCCCTGGGTGATGGTTGCCAATTGAGTTCTGGCAGGCTGGAGTAACCACCCCCCAGAGGACCTCAGTGTTTGGGGCAGATTGTATGGGAGAGGCAATCCTGTAGGTAACCTGGACCTACATATTTTGAACCAACTGAGTTTCCGAACTTTACACAAATGTAGCCCAATGTAAAACTAATTGCAGAAGTCCAAACTTGAGGTTACCAGTGTGTGCACTACCATCTTCAGGCCCTCCAAATCTAGGAAAGGGTGCAGCTGGTGGATTAACTGAAGCTAGTAGTAAGCACTCCTGACTGTCACATCTATTTGGTCTGACATTTGGAGAGACAGATCCAGGAGCACTCACAAGCTCTGAACACAGTCTTCTTTTTTTGGAGGGGGGGGGGTGTAACCCCATCCAGAACTGGTTGACACACCTCCACCCCCAGATTAGGACCCTTGATAACAAAACCCTCTGTTTTGTCTAGATTCAATTTGTTTTTCCTCATTCAGCCAATTACCTCCTCCAGGCATACATTAAGAGGAGACACATTATCCTTAGTTGATGCTGTTTTTGAAAGAATGGAGAAATACTGTATATTTGGGTGTCATCAGTATACTGATAACATCCTGTTCCAAGCCTATGGATGATCTCTCCTAGCATCTTCATGTAAATATTAAAGAGCACTGGGAATAGAATGGCACCTTGTGGGATACCACATAAGTGATGATGACATGTACACACATACTCCAGTGTGTCCACTCACACCACTACTAATGTGATTTGTGGCCACTCAAAATCATGGGACTGAAGAACCCACTTGCATAAAGATCAAGGCAACCTTTTCATCTTTTTGCAAAATGGAAGATTTGTAAGAATCACAATCACCGATTCCTTCCAGTTCTTTCTAATGTGCTCTACTATGTTGTTCCCTCTGAAAAATGTGCTTCTTTTCCCCTTTGTTTCTGACTTTATATTGTCATCTGTATATTTACAGAATAGATTCAATAAATATAATACATAAATAATGAAGAGGCAATAATGTTAAAATAGAAAATCAGACCTTTCACTTATCCATGAGTCTACCCTTTAATAGGTTCTGCAGTTTGACTTGTAGCACAAGTTTGGGGAGCTACCTTGCATATATTATGTATATTCATGTATATGTCTAGAATTTTTAGTCAAAGAATTCTCTTCTCCACTGAAAAAGCTTAGGTAGGCTTATTCATAGGTCAATGTAATTAATGTGCCTTAACTCTTATCAAAAAATCAACTGTCGCTTCTCTGAATGGCAAATGGCCAGAGCTTAGTCTGCCCTAGGAAAATCTAAAAGAAGCAAAAACCTCATCTACTTTCGCTCCACCATAGTGCCACTTTGGGCCTTTTTGAATACCTAGATGGGAATATGGCAGATATGAGAACAGTTCTTCGAAACTTCCCCTCTAAGGAATGCCAAGAGAGTAGAGAGGGTCAATTTTTCTAGGATGCAGTAAACTGTTACCTTTTGCTATTCTACTCAGAGAAGGGGATGGTTCCTTTTTAGAAAAGACTTAATATTGTATATTCAACTTTTATCAATAAGGGAACAATTCCTTTCTCTGAATAGTGATGAAATGTTTTTGTGAATGCCTGGGTGGGAAAAAGGTGGCAGCAACAACCAGCTGGTCTCCTGAAATGGCACTGGCACTTTCCCCCTCCTTGCAGAATTGCTTTTGATTTATTTTCAGGTGATATCAAAATCTGTAGTCTGGGTCTCAGAATTATGGATTTTGCCCATGATTTAGGTTGATTTATACAGAGGTATATAGGTTTATTTATTTATTTATTTACAGCATTTTTACCTCGCTCTTCTCAACCCCCCCAGGGGGGACGGGGACTCAGAGCAGCTAACAGAGGCAGCAATTCGATGCCACAAATCAATAACACAGTATAAAACCATAAAGAAATACAGAGTTAAAACAATAGCAATTAATTATAACCAAATTATCATAACAGTCATTAAAACAATGCTCAGTCCACAAACCCACTGATAGAACAATAAAACCGTATCCTCACGGTTAGATGTGTTTCAGGGACTCATTCAGCAGCAGGTTGAAGGAGCTCATTAGGTAACCTCTCATAGGTAACCATCTTAAGATGTTGCTCCAATTGGCAAATTACCTATCAATTCATAATAAAATGTGCATTCATGAGTAAATATTACAGCCAGGCAAGAAACAGATTGGGGAGAAATAATGCATTTTACCATGAATTTCTCGTATCTTGTCTTTAATGCTCATGAGTTTCATGCTTATTGATATTTTATTTCATATATTTGCATTTTCCAAGGGAAATTCTTGAGTGATTGGACAAAAGAAACAATGATAGACCTCTAATGTCACTGTGCTTGCAGATTATACCAATAATATATTAATAGTGTTGGATTATATTAGAATAAGATGTTGCTATGGATTTTAAGACTATTATGTAGGGATTATCTGTGTTAAGAAAGAGAAATGTCCTTATAAGTGTATATGAAAGAAATATTAGTTTCAGAGCTAGATTAATAGGCATGAAATCGGTTTGTCATCAGAAAATACTATAACAAAAGGTTGATTTCACCCTCCTTGTTGGAAATTATGTTATAATCACAGTATTTCAGACTAAGAGCTCTTCTACACTGACAATTTAATGCGGTTCCAAGCCAACAGCAGCTACAAAAAGCCCAATGTATGCTGCAGCATGGATTAAATGGTATATAGCACATTAAACAAAGTCATAGGAAAGTCCAAGTTAAGCTCTTTAATGTACTGCATCAGATAACATTATATCCCAGTTCCCAGGGTGAAATTGGCTTCATAGAATGACAAGCACATTGTAGACTCCAATCTTTGCGGAAACACTGTGTAGAATTTAGAATGAAGGGGATGCCGAAAAATGGCCAAATGCTGACTAGCAGGAGATTAATTGACCCTCTCCTCTCCTAATTGTTATTTCCCTTTTTTATACACCTCTTATGCCTCTGGAGCACTGAAAATGGCAGTAAACATAGAGTTCTTCAAGGATAGATTCCATCATTAATACAGTCATTTTCCTGGCCTCAACCCCATTCCAGACCTGTCACTTTCATTACCTGTACAGTGAAACCAGTTCCTCCCAAACCAGTTCTAAGATGCATGATAGTGTCAGTGTAGATGTCTTTGAAGATTCATTTTATTTATGTTTTCCCAATAATATAGTGATAAACTGTAGCCAAAGGATTAATTATATGGCACACAAGACTAAAATACCGAGAATATAAGGAAAAGAATGCAATTTGTCAGTATTTTATTGACACCTGAAAACAGTGTGGCCTGTACTTCACTATGTGATTCACTCCAGCACTGTAATTTATTTATTTACTATATTTATACATGCCTTTCTCACCCCTGGGGGAGACTCAAGGTTGTTTACAACATACTTATGGCAAAAATTCATTGCCAGCATACATGTAAATAATTATATTTAAACTTGTAGTTGAACTTGGAGTTAAAGATTAGATCATATCTATTTTCTAGGTAAACTTTGCACCAGCACTCTCAGGGAATTGTTGCTTTGACAGTTATGCAGTTCATGAGGATTTATATAGGACTGGAAGTTCAGCCAGATCTAGGGAGGTGCTTGCATATGTTTTTCCTTCCCAAATAGACTGATGTGTGGCTAGTGGGGTACTTCACTAACATCCCTAAAACTGTTACCTCTCCTGTTTTTATGGCCTCAGAAATGATGAGAGATACCTGAGAACCATCAAGGTGTTCAGGTTACTGTTGTGGTGATGTTTTCTTCCCCTGTAGCCACTACTATATTTACTCAAATCTAATGCTCACTTTTTTGGGCTAAATTACATTGCCAAGATAAAATTGGTGTAATATGGTGATCTTAGTGCTTAGTCAAAGCAATAGGGGAAGCCGTTTCAGGAGCACCTGGAGCTTCTGTTTGAGGGAGGCAATCTGTAATTTCATTGTCATAGTTCAATACTATGTAATCCTGGGATTTGTAGTTTCATGAGGTATCCACACTCTTTGACAGAGAAGGTTCAAGGCCTTGTAAAGGTACAGCCCCCATGATTCCACAGCATTGAATCAAGGCAGTTAAAGTGGATTCATTCTATAGAAGGATGCACTCCAAAGTTTCTTTTCTATTGCCCAAAGATTTGGTGTTCCAACACAATTGGTTTAAAAAGGAATTATAAGCAGACAGCAACACTATTGGGCATATTATATTTGTTAACAAATACTTTTTTTGTTACAGGGTTTTGAAAATTGAGGTGTGCATTAGATTCGATGGCGCATTAGACTCGAGTAAATATGGGTATATTATTCTTAGAAGAATATATTAGTTCATTGAAGGATCCTGCCCTGTTATCTTATTCTCTAGAGTCTAGACTCCAAATACCAGATTGGGGGAGGGCTTACCTGAAATAGCTCAAAAGAAGAAGTAGTATTCTTTAGTACAACCCTAAATATAGTTGTATCTGCACTACACCATTTTATTTGATTCATACTATTCCTCAGAACAGAATCATTTATTTATTTATTTATTTATTTATTTATTTATTAATGCACTTGTATACCGCTAATATCTCAGCCTAAATCGGCGACTCATTGCGGTTTACAACATTTAAAAAACAATATTCAGTTAAAAGCATAAAACACATATACAGTACAAATTATTGGGCCACCAATAACAATCCTATGCATCTCATAACTGGAATCGTAATCCAAAATTCATCGTCCGTGTATAACCAATCCTTAGTCATCACAATTCGTTACAACGGATTAACCGAATGCTTGTTTAAACATCCATGTCTTCAATCTTTTCCGAAACACCATCAGCGAAGGGGCTGATCGTACCTCTATGGGGAGGGTGTTCCAAAGCCGGGGGGCCACCACAGAAAAGGCCCTATCTCTCGTCCCCGCCAGCCGAGCTTGAGAAGCAGGCGGGATCGAGAGCAGGGTCTCCCCGGAAGATCTCAAACTCCTGGTGGGTTCATAGGCAGAGATGCAGTCAGATAGGTAGCTTGGGCCGGAACCGTTTAGGGCTTTAAAGGCCAACGCCAGCACTTTGAATTCAGCCCGGTAGCAGATCGGTAGCCAGTGGAGTTGGCGCAACAGGGGGGTTGTATGCTCCCTGCGCTCCGCTCCTGTTAAAATCATGGCTGCCGAGCGTTGGACTAGTTGGAGCTTCCGAGCTGTCTTCAAAGGCAACCCCACGTAGAGAGCGTTGCAGTAGTCTAAACGGGATGTAACCAGAGCGTGGACTACCGTGGCCAAGTCAGACTTCCCAAGGTATGGGCGCAGCTGGCGCACAAGCTTTAGCTGTGCAAATGCTCCCCTGGTCACCGCTGAAACCTGGGGTTCCAGGATCACTCCCAAGCTGCGAACCTGCGTCTTCAGGGGGAGTGTGGCCCCATCCAACACAGGCTGTAACCCTATGCCCTGTTCGGCCTTGCGACTGACCAGGAGTACCTCTGTGTTGTCTGGATTCAATTTCAATTTGTTCGCCCTCATCCAGACCGTCACAGCGGCCAGGCACCGGTTCAGGACCTGGACAGCCTCCTTAGTAGCAGGTGGAAAGGAGTGACAGAGTTGGACATCATCCGCGTACAGATGACACCGTACCCCGAAACTCCGGATGATCTCCCCCAGCGGCTTCATGTAGATGTTAAACAACATGGGAGACAATATTGAGCCCTGAGGAACCCCACAAGACAATGGTTGTGGGGTTGAACAGGTGTCCCCCAACAACACCTTCTGAGATCGACCCTCCAGGAATGACCGGAGCCACTGCAAAACAGTACCTCCAAGACCCATCCCTGCGAGGCGTCCCAGAAGGATACCGTGGTCGACGGTATCGAAGGCCGCTGAGAGGTCGAGCAGCACCAACAGGGACACACTCCCCCTGTCGAGCTCCCGGCGCAGATCATCCACTAAGGCGACCAAGGCTGTCTCGGTACCATGTCCCGGCCTAAAGCCAGACTGTGCCGGGTCTAGATAATCCGTGTCTACCAAGAATACCTGGAGTTGTGAGGCCACCACATGTTCCAAGACTTTGCCCAAGAAGGGGAGATTGGAAACTGGCCGATAGTTGTCGAATTTAGTGGGGTCCATGCCTGGCTTACAGAATCATGACAATTAAAGCAATATGACACAGATAATTGTGTAATTCAGAAACATGCATTATGCTTATTCTCCAGGGATGCACTTTTTCACTAAATTTCTTATTGAAGAAAGCAACAGTTAGTTTTAGTAATTCCCCACCGCCACCACTACCACCACCACCATTGCAAGAACCACACAGTTTTGAAGGCCTCTTCACAATTCACGATTTATTCTGTGAAACATTTGCTACTTGCTGTTTTACACAGAGGGCAGCATTTTCTGCACAATGGGAGCTTTTTTTGGACAGAAAATGCTGTTTTGTGTGCAAATCAACCATGTGCGAATTTTGCACATAAACAGCTTTTAATGCTGTTATTTTTTTGTATTTCTCAACACTGAAAAATACATATTTTCAACATTTTTTCAAATATTTTGAACATTATTTCCATTCCAATTACTCCCTAGTGAATACATTTAGGATTACCTAAATGTAATTGGTGTGATGACAGATGGATTCTTATCACAGTGTAGTACTTGAACTTTGTTTTTTTGGTTAATACTCCATCATTATATTTCAGTTGCATGTATGAAAATACACTGTAGGCATACCCTTTCATTATTTCCCAGTCATGTTTAAATTTGCGTGTGAAGGCCTTGTGTTCACTTGTTAATAAATAATCTGATTTTTTTTATTTCCTTTCTCAGACAGCACAAACAGTCCTGGTTGTTGTTGTGGTTTTTGGGATATCCTGGCTGCCGCATCATATTGTACACCTCTGGGCGGAATTTGGAGACTTCCCTCTGACTCAAGCGTCATTTCTGTTCAGAGTGATAGCACATTGCCTGGCTTACAGCAATTCTTCTGTGAATCCTATTATATATGCTTTCCTTTCTGAAAATTTTAGGAAGGCTTATAAGCAAGTGTTCAAATGCCAGATTGGTAGCAGCTCACCTCTGAATGAAGTTAAAGAAAATAAGAGTAATATTGAGACCCCGCCATCGACTAATTTAACACATGTCTGAAGAACATCAATAAAGGTCTTTATCTGCAATGTTGATTTTTTTTCCCACATGAATGGACATACTTTGAAGAAAACATAGTCTGATATGTATTTCAGGATTTCACTGACAAAAAGTTGTGCAATTTTTAGAAATTCTGTTCATAATAAGAGCTGGTGAAAATTAGCAATGCATGCATAAGAAAGTTCAGATGAAAGGCACTTTAATGAGATTTTCTTCAAAATGAAAAAGATCTTAGTTCTGTGAAAATTACTCCATAAAATTAATTTCTTAGATGTTAACTAGCTTGTTATGCATTTAGAAAGAAAGGTTTTATTTCTTTCTAGCCTTTGTGATATTTTTCAATATAAGGCAATTAAGTGAAACAAAAAAATGAGCCATTCGTTCTCAAAATATGCCTCTCATGATTTGCAAGGAAATAGGATACACATCAAATTGGAGGTACATGATACATGAAGGGTAGTAATGGAACATGTCTCTCCCAGTTTACACCTACAGTTTGCTGGGGGAGAAAGACACCCATTTATATCAGTGAATGTTTCCTTCCTATTTCAAACCATTTTTATAAAGGTGTTGCCTTGCTCACTCAAGCATAGATGATTGGCTTGAATAAGGTCCACTTCATTTAACATAAATTCTGTTTCATTGTATTGAACCTAGAATAGAGGAAGAAGGGGACGTAATGTAGCGTGGGGTCAGCTGGGGCAGGCATCAGTTCTTGATGTTCTTTTCATCCCCTGGAAGAAATACCTGAACTCCATGGGGAAGCCAAAGCTGGTTGCTCCCCATTCAGTCAGCTCCTGAAAGGCAGACTCGAGGAACAAATAGCTCTTAATCCTTCTTAGGCTGGATCTACACTGCCATTTAATCCAGATTATCAAATCAAATAATTTACTTTGAACTGAATTATACAATGCCATATAATCCAGTTCAATGCAGATAATCTGGAATTTATATGGCAGTTTAGAAGGGGCCTTAATGTCTTTTAACAGTATTTAACTTTAGGAGGAAAAAGGTAAATACAAGATAAATTCACCTCTAACTTGGCCCTGACAAATTCTTTAAATTCTCTGACTCCTCAGCAAGAAGTGCAACTCCTCCGAAAGAAGTGGGGGCACTTCCACATAGCCCTTTATCCCAGGAACATTCACATTTAAAAAATGTGAATGTTCCTGGGTCTCCATCTACCCCCCCGCCTCCCTGCAGAAAGCATGTACTTTCTGGGGTGGGTGTCCAGATGTATTCCTGGACCTTTCTGGAAGTACACCCGGACACTCTAACCCCCTCCCCAAAAGCCCTTTAAAAATAAAAAGAACTTACCTGGCCTCCATTAGAGTGGTACCAGAGCTCTCCTGTCTGTAGAAATGATATGCTGGGCGGGGGGGGGGGGCAGGGGAAATTTTCCTCTTCCCTCCCCCCTTTAGCCTGCAAAAACATGGGACTACACTCTGGACTGCCCCCTCAAAAGCCCAGAACTTTTGAGGGAGTAGTCCAGACAGTGTAAGTAGTGGGTTTATCCCACGCCTTCCAAGAAAGCATGGAATAAACCCACTAACAAATGGATTTGCCACAAAGCAGGATTTTCCTGGTTTGAGGCGAATTAAGTCATGTTTCTCAGGGACATCATCTAGGCAGCCCCCTTTTAATTTCAGGAACTCCCGCATTAAAGGAGCTGTCTGGATGGGCCCTAGATATCACTACCCTCTGGAGTTTGACATGATACTCCTGGGAAAACTAATCTCCCTGTTGTTGCAATACAGTTCTGTATAACTTCTAGAATTAATGCCAGGGATGTGGGATGAGGAATAAAATTATCATGAAGGAAATACTTTCTGAGATAAAGAGGATAACTAAAGAAAAAGTTTGCCTTTTGATTAGTGTTCGTTACAGTAATGTCTCTACAAGGGCTGTGCGACCGATTAAAAAATGTTTCAAAACTCATAAAATTAGGGGCTGGCATTTCATTTCTAAAGTGTTTCTAAAGTATCAGTAGTGAAAGCCTTGTTACTACAGCAAGTGTAATGACATTTTGTTACTTTCTCATTATAGAAATTGGGCAAGTGGGGAAACTACAAGGGCTCCTTTCTCACTCATTTTTACAGCTATTAGGGTGAAACTTGCTACAAAAGTTGAACATATTTACCACAGGTAGCCCACAAAGTTTCAGAGTGTTTCACTTATCCATTGATTTTTGGAGAATTTTCAAAGTTTTTATAAACATGTTTAAAAAAATCTACAAGAAACTACTATCTCATTGAATTTTCTATACAATGTCATAAGGTAACGGGGTCATTCCCCCCAACTTTCAGAAATATTCATACACCTACTGATTTTAGGGATTTTAAAAAAGTTTTGACAAAAACTTTTAAAAAGCCATAACAGCTATCTCATTGAATCTCTCTCTCTCTCTCTCTCTCTCTCTCTCTCTCTCTCTCTCTCTCATGTTAACCGATAGAATTTCCATTTAGGGATTTCTTCCCAGCCCAGCACATAGATTTACTTACTAGAAGTATCAGTCAGTCCTCCTCTTTGCAGATTCAACAATTTCTCAGGACTCTGACTGGCTGCTGCTATGGAAGGACAAATCTCTCCCCTCTCCTGATTGAGGCTTTTTGATGCTGAGCAGAATTCTGGGAAATGTAGTTTAGGGCAGGGTGTTTCGAATTCTCTGGCATAGAGCTCCTCACCTCCCTAAACTACATTTCCCAGAATTCTGTTCTTTCTCAGTCTCTTTCCCAATGAACTCTGCTTTCTCCCTGTTGCTGCCTTCTCCTAACAGCAAAAGCATATGATAAAGCAACAGGGCACATCCTTGTACCTTAGATGATGAATAACCTGGGAGTAATTTTTGTGAAATGGACATTCCTAAGGAAATCCTATAAAATATATGAAAAAGATTGCTTTTAATAAAAATCTGTATTTCCTTTGAGCAAAACAGCTAGAATTCTAATCAATTTTGTGAATTTGCACAGTTGAATGAGTGAGGTGCTGCCTCATTAATTTTATGCACTTTAATTATGGAAAAATGTCCCCAGTGGTGCAATGGATTAAACCCTTGTGCCAGCTGGGGAGTGGGGTGAGCTCCCATCTGTCAGCTTTAGCTTCCCATGTGGGGACATGAGAGAAGCCTCCCACAAAGAATGGTAAAGCATCAAAACATCCAGGCGTCCCCTGGGCAATGTCCTTGCAGACTGCCAATTCTCTCTCACCAGAATCCACTTGCAGTTTTTCAAGTCTCTCCTGACATGAAAGAAAAAAAAGAAAAGAAACACACCAAGAAATTCTCACAGTTTCTTGGGAAGTTTTACACTAGAGCTGTTGTTGCTTACTCCCCCTCACGTTCTTCTTCCCCTTCCTCCTCCCCCTCCTCCTTGCACATGAAATGTTACCACTTCATTGATGCATTCAGATGCAATTGACTAATGCTGTTACCCATGGTAGCAAATTAACTGTCCAAATAAAAAATCCTAATTTAGGGAAGTTTTACTCAATTCAGGAAAATGAACTGTCCAACTAAAAATTCCTAATTTAGGGAAGTTTTACTCATTTCGGGCAATGAATGATATAGCATGGATAGCATAAAATTACAAACCTTTTATAAATTAAACCTAGCACAATCACACACAAGCACAGAGGTCAGATATATGTGAAAGCGTAATTGAAGTGAATATTTTGAGAGGAGACACAAATAAAACTGGTTTGAATTTGTATGGGCAGAATGATTTTCTAACTTGTACAAGGGGATCGAGACCCCTTCTCCACTGCCATATAATCCAGATTATCAACGCAGACAATGCAGATTATCTGCATTGAATTGGATTATATGAGTCTACACTGCCATGTAATCCATTTCAAAGCAGATAATCTGGATTTTACATGGCAGTGTAAAAGGGGCCGGAGTTCTGCTTTCCAGAACTGAGATAACTAGACCTGATACAGAAGTTCAACTTCAGTGTTTCTGAAAGCTTCATACTTTGGTTTACCAAAGGGGTATTTCAACCTTTTAAAGCCATGCATATATCATTTTTTAAGTAATATCTCTTCTTTTTTATGTCACCCAGTTCAGATGACAGAACAAATACCTTGTTTATTCTGTCATTCAGTTTTCATGCTGCTAGTAAATAGTCAGTGAACCTCACTTTTAAAGAATGAAATGAAGCACTCATATAAAGAAATTCTTATTCTAAATGAAGGAGATTTTCCAATAAGCATAAATATCTCATCCAGAACTACATAATTACGGGCAAAAAGATCTTGTTGCACCTTTGAGAGTGAGAGAAAGTAATTGGTAGGATAAGCTTCTGTAGATGTAAGTTTACTCCATCATGTGCATCATTATGTCTCGCTGTTGTTTTTAATGTGAAAGGTATTTCAGGCCTCCTTGCTTACAGACAGCTCTGTGAAAAGTCCATTAAGAGGTGAGTGCTTATTTCAGCTCCTCCATCACAACGTTGACCTTACTAAACGAATAAACTACATCATGCTGAAACATGTAAGTCGGAAACAGGCAATATTTAAATCATGTTGACTCAACACGCAGGCGTTTGATCCATTCTTCCTTGGTCACTTCCATTTTGAGATAAATAGAGATTAATCTGAAGAGCTCTACTGTGTGTGGAGGCTGTCCATGCCATCACAAACCCACCATCAAACAAATGTTCCCAATCACAGGGGAACTTCCGGTCTTCTAGTCTGACTTGATGCTCTGCACTGGAGTGATGAAGGAAGCTGTGGGTCTTGCATGCCTCCCTCTTTGTATGCTAGGTCATCATGTTTTAAAAATGCCCCAAGAAGGCTCCACTGGAACCCTAGGCATGTCAACTTGGAATTAAGTCCCACTGACTTCAACACAGCTTAGTTTTAGGTGAAAGTGCACAGACTTACAGTTCAAAACTTCAGTCCTGAATACATGAGGATGTGAGCTCCACTGATACAGTGGGTCTTACTTTCAAGTAAATGTATAAAGGATCACATAAACCTCAGTCAAGGGAATTGGTTTTAAAAAGTGTAGGAGGACATTTTTTTAAAAAAATGTAATATGCAGCCAACATATTAACTTATCATTTCAGAGTATACTTCTGCTTGCAGTTCATGACATTGCTAGGCAACTAATTACATTGGAGCAACATTTTCTGATGGATGCCACCATAGAAATAGTTTATAAAAACAAAGCAACAAATCATCTGTGAGCTCCAGGCCTTGACTAGCCAGTTTAGTTGAAAGTGATTAATGAAATCTTAGAAAAGTTGTTTCAAGCCCGTACTTGGCATAAGATTTGTTTTGCTGCTATTTATTGCAGCACTTGTGTCCTCATTTATATATTTTCTCAATTATAAACGTTCCCTATCTGAAAATCTGAAGTTGGATGATATCATCAATAAAACAAACTTTATTTCCTTCCTTTCTTTCAACCTCAACACAATTTACTTTTGATTATCCATGTATTAATATTATACTTTAAGTTTGTTTGAATTAATGATCAAATCTACTTTTGAAAATATTAGACTATTACATTGAATTTGAATTTCTCTATGCACCATGAAACCAGATCTGGTAGTATAGACACATATTAATGGTACCAAGGAAAAAATAGATCAGGTAATAGATGAAGCCTTACTCCCTCTACCAGTTATGACTTGGGCAGACTTAATATTTGGCTGGGGATCCTCAGTAATAGACAACAATGAGTGAAAAGCACTGTATTATGCTGCCTTAGCAAACCAACTGTACATGAAAAGAAGGACACCCAATGAAAACTGGCATGCAGTAGTATCAATTGTCATTTGTATTATATTCTTAAGTTGGGTTAAGGTGCCTTATAAGGCCCAGTCTCATTGCACAACCACTATGGGCAGCTTTTTTGTATTATTATTTTATTGCATTATCTCAGTTGGTAGAGATACAGGGAAGTTATGGGATGGGATATTATGGGGTTCTAATTTTAGAGACTTTTTTTTCAGGGTGAAAGGAGTGTTAAAATTTTACTGGTTGTGAAAACTACACACACACACAACCATGGGGAACTGTCAAGGCCCTACAAATTTGCACCTGACTGACCAGTTCCATTTTAAGCCCATATTTAAGCCATAATTCCTCATATTCCATCACCAGCAGCTTCCCCACTCTGTTAAGAGTACTGTGGTCCACCAGTAGTGGTTTTTGTGTTGGACTCAGACTCTGGGAGACCAAAGTTTGAATTCCTGATTAGCATGGAAATCCACTGGGTGACCTTGCAGAAGTCACACATATGGCCTCCGGGAGTAGCAAATTTATTCTTAATCAATCTTGTCAAGAAAATCCTGTGATGGAGCATCATAGGCATAACACTGGATACTATTGGAAGAAAGCACTATCAGAAGATACATTTCCCAAAGTTCTTTCAAATTATGAGCTTGGCCTTTGCTCTTTTCAGTTTCAGCATCCAGTGTTTTGATTAATATCAATCCCCTGATGCTGATATGCTATACCAGGCAAAATATCGATATCTTTGTACACAGACTTGTGAAATAGATGGTCAGTGCTGATCTGTGAGGGCTCACAGCTAAGTTTGTTGTGAAGGTATGGTCCACATTTAAATATGAGAAACGTTGCCCTTGTCATTAAAATCACATGTCTCAATGCCTTAGTGGCTTTTAAAAGAAGCATGAAAATTATCTTTGCTGACTTTTCATTAAGATGTTAATTGAGGTGTCTAATAAACACTTCATTATTTACTCTCTTGAGCTATTCAAGCAATCCAAATCCAAGACACGGATTGCTGTGTGAACATCATTCTATTTTGGGAAGCTAGTCAAATATTAATTTGCACACTTTTGTATTTATTAACCCAAAATATTTCAGACAACAAAAGAACAACAAAATGCATGAGAAGGAATGCTGTAAAGATGAAAATTACATTCAGGGCTGCTTCATATATTCCAGAATCTCACTGTAATGATTTTCAACTGATTGTATTAAACCCTCTGGGAGAAAATAAACTGTACTTTTGTATTTTTGCTGTATGGAATTTTATGTGGCATGCATTTTAATATTCCTTGCTAGTGTCTATTAGTTTATAGGTGAAAAATAATAAAAATAACATGTTACTTTCCTCCTCTCTTGCCCTCCTTCCATCGACACAGCAATATCCTTGGCCACTACCTTCACTTGTGCTCATTTGTCATATGTAGATTTAGCCATTCCATACCTTGCCTGTGCTCTGTGTACAGATTGTGCTCTTAGAGTTCTATAGATCAAGAATGTGAATGTTTTACATGTGCCTTTGAAACTTATCCAATGTCTCCCTTTTTCTTTTTGCAAACTGATGTTACTGTCAGTAATGCTAGTTCTACACAGACACTCAATATGTATGTTGGAGCCAACATGAAAAAATGACAGTTCTAGTCCACATTGTGATTTGACAGAAGCTGGATCAGCACCTCTGGAGATGGGTCCCATTTCCACCTTCTGTGGCACCCCCATTTTGCCCTAAAACATGAGAAAAAAAATCATGTACTGACTTTACTGCAGCCCAAGTTCCTTTACCAGTTGGGGGGCAAAGGGCAGGAAGGGACAGTCACTCCATGTCCCCAGGCTTCCTAAGTTCAGGGAGTGTAAGATACAGTCAAGAGACCCACCCTGATTCTCTATAGGAATTAGGGGTGAATGTGTGCATTAGACAATTACAGGGGAAAGACCAAATCCTGCTACAGGATTCAAACTATCCCCTGTGTTTTTTAATTTGGGGTGCAGCCCTGTTAATTGACTTTCCCCAAATTAAATCACATCAGCCTGCATGCATTTTGTAGACTCTTGCAAGATGATGTGAGCCCCACAGTGACCTAAATGGTCAGTGTAGAAGAGCTCTAAGAGCTGCACCATGTTTTAAAGTAATACAACAAAGACCCATTGATTTCAATATGCATGAAGTGCAGAGAATGCAGAAAATCAATTTACAAATGCAATATGAGGGGATAGTGTTCCCTTACTACTTCACAGTTTGCTTTTAGCGGACTTGCTGTTTTGCAGGGTTTTGAAAATATTAATAAAATGATAAAATATTAAATATTTATGTCCAGTGGAGGCCAGGGACCCCGGAAGTGCAGCGGACTGAGACACGGTGGGGAAGGCCTGCCTCCTTGGTCTCCACAGACCCTGGAAGTGTGGCGGCCTGAGGCACGGTGGGGGAGGCCTGCCTCCCTGGCCTGCTGCTGCCTGCATGACTCTGGAGACTCTGCAGAGGCCAGGGAGGTAGGTGCCCTTGGGATGGGCCGAGAGGCAGGTAAGGAAGCACAGGTAAGAAAATGATATATAAAATATATAAAATAATGTATAAATATTAAAATTAATCTACTTTGCAGATTTTCACTTATCATGGGTAGTCCTGGAGCGGAACCACAGTGATAAGTGAGGGAACACTCTATTTATTTTATGGCTTTATAATTACTTGTTCCTTTCAGATGATATTTAAAAGTAAACATATATTTTCATTGCAGGTTGCACATGGTAACTGTATCAGATAACTTAATATTGTTTACAGTCAATACTTTCTGTGCATCTCCAGTTTTCAATTATTAATGTAACACCCACATAAACTATATTTCTGCCCGTAATTGTGTAATACAAAATATAAGAAGATATTTGATACTGCATATGTCTTAACATTATATTTATAATGCAAGAAACATTTTCCCTTGATTAACTTAAACTAATAGGAGGACTTATACAAAGCTCTTCTGTCAGGTAACTTTCTTTCAATTTCCATCATAAACTTTCTTGTCATTTTAGTGCTTTAAAATGTCTTGACATATGCATATATTATCCAAAGCAGATGGACATTAATTACAAAGAATTGAATCCAATCCTGCTATGCCCACAATAGAGCACTACAATGTCTGCATAAATAACCACCACTTAGCCACAGAATGGCCAGTTAGAAATGAAAATCTTTGTATTGTTCATCATCATGTGCAAGTACAAATTGTCTTCATAGTAGTCCTCCCTTTGTGGGAGAATACAAAGAGCTCTGTGCAATATTTGCTGAATTTTATACATTTTGAGAAGTCCTTTGGGGAAATATTCTGCACAGAAGTACATTTGGGGGGAGGTTTGTGCAAATCCTGTATTGTTATGCACAAAACACATTTATAAACAAACAAAAAGAAAAACTACATGCATTTCTGGTAGAATAATTATCTGAAAGGTTTTGCAAGCTATTAAGGATTTTTGTTAATGCCTTTTTTGCAGTAGGAGTTTTCAGACACCAGCAAACTATTTTTTTCTGTAGGGAAAAAAATACAGTTTGTCCTCTGCATCCAAAAATTCTGCATTTACAGATTACATCAACCACAGCTTGAAAAACCATACCTTGATTTTGTTATTTTATATATGGGACACCATTTAATAGACCATTTATAGGACAGGATTTGACCATCCACAAATTTGGAGGGTTCCAAGGGCCCACTATGGTCCCTTCTACACTTCCATTATTCACATTTGTATTATAAAACACTGAGATGTGTGATTCTAGGGTTCACAAGACTTTGGAAGCCTTAACCTGGTGTCTATGAGTGGTCCCCCCCCCCTTCTTATGAAGGGCACAATGTTGGGATATTATTATACTCAAGGGCTACAATTATGCTCTACAGTTATTGCAGCAATATAGGGTTCATCTACATTGTAGAATTAATGCAGTTTGGCACAACTTTAACGGTCATGGCTCAAAGCTATGGAATCCCAGGATTTGTAATTTGATTAGGCACCAGGACTCATTGACAGAGAAAGCTAATGATTTTGTAAAACTATAACTGCCACGATTTTATTACATCAAACCATGACAGTTAAAGTGGTGAAATATTGCATTAATTCTATAGTGTAGATACACCCATAGTTGGACTGATCTATATGCAGTCTTCATCACTGTCTCTACTGACTACTATTAATGGTAGTTGCAGACCACACATATCTGTGAGGTCAATCACATGTGCTATTAGGGTTGATGTAGTAGATATCTAGATGAGGATAATGGGCGCTATTTTAATGTATAAGCTGAAACTGCATTTCCTAGTGACTTCCTGGTGTGTGTAGGTAAGGAAGAGAGAGAGAGAGAGAGAGAAGTTACTACTGTCATGCCAATGGTGACAAACTTATGGCACATGTACCAGAAGGGGCATGTGTACCATCACTTGCCCCCACTTGCCAACCCACTCTCCGTTTCCCTGCTCACTTGCTTGCCCTCCCCTCCATTTGCTCATTCACCTCTTCACTTGCTCACCCATTTGCCTTCTCCCCTGTTCACCCACCCACTCACTTGCCCAGCCCCCCTCCCCCCTCCTTGCCCCCCTCCCCGAGTGCCAATTTTCTGTCCTCCTGGTTTGAGCACTTGGTCTTAAAAGGTTCACCATCACTGGTTTATGCTTATTTTCTTCATACAAGCTTGCATGGCTCTTCACACCTTTTCTCTATCTTTGGTTTGCTTCCTTTAATTATATCCAGATATTTCTCCTTCTTTTCTGCAGTCTTCTTTCCATCACAGAATATATTGGACAAATGCCCTATTTTTAAGAATGTGTCATATTATATTTGATTGCCTCTTCTTCATACATTGTTATCAGCCCTCTTCCCTTTTTTCACTTTCTTCAGTGGCTTTCTTTTTTTGCCATACCCACTCATAATGCCTGGGGAAGTGGAAGGCCGAAGGAAAAGAGGAAGACTGTAGTCCAGACATATTGAGTCAGGCAAGGAAGCCTCAGTCCAGTGTTTGTAAGACTTGAGCAGGGCAGCCAATGACCTGGAGGTCTCTCATTCATAGGGTTGCCATAAATCATGTTGACTCAACAGCATGCAACATTACCTTCTTTCCCACCAGAATTTTTCATAAATCTGTTTTTGCTCTCCCTCCCCTAGCCTTTCTCCTTCTATCAATAGTTGTTTTTACTTGTTAAATATTAGAATTGCTCTCCCCTAAGAAAAAGAAACAAACTAAAATTAACATTGCAATCTCCCTACTTGCCTTGGAGGGAGGGTTGCTTTAATTTGAGATGTAGACTTCCATTAGGCTTCAAGTAAGAACTGAGGATAGATCTATACTGCCATATAGTCCAGTTCAAAGCAGATAATTTGGATTCAGAAACTGGTTTATATGGCAGTGTAGATGGGGACTGAGGCTGAGCTTCTGATTTTGTATAGCATCTCTCTCCTCTCCCTTTATTACATTGGGAAAATTGCCAAATTACTAGAACCTGTTATGGATATTTCATCCAGCAGAAAAGGGACTATAGAGAAATGAATTACCCATTTTCTACAAAAGTGACCAAGTTGCTTTCATTCTTATAGAAACACAGTTGTAACTTATATGTTTGCCTTGTTAGGTGTGCCTCATTGTGACTACTAGGAATATATGATGGCCAAAGATTCTCCATTAGTAGACCCAGAAAAATGCAAGTGCGCTCTCTAGCTCTAGCCTCCATAGGCCTAAATAAGTAGGGGTCCAAAAAATAATAATTTCCAGGGAGTTTTCACTTATGGAGAGAGCTGGAAGTGAAGAAGAATGTTTTCTTGGTTGCACCTACACTGTAGAATTAGTGCAGTTTTGCACCACTTTAACAAGGTTTTTAGCTTTCTCTGCCAAAGAATGATGGTGTCACAACAAACTAGAGCTCCCAGGATTCCATAGTATTGTCCCATGGCAGTTAGAGTGGTGTCAAACAGCATTAATTCTACAGTGTAGGTGCACCACTTGCTATTGCACAGTCCTGTAAATGGAAGAAATGGCTCTTCTTGGAGCCATAGACATGGCTCATCTATCATTGTTCCATGGTAGTTACAGTGGTGTCAAAGAACATTAATTCTGCAGTGTAAATGTACCCTTTGTTGTTACAGTCCTTTAAATGGAAGAAATGACTTTTCTTGGAGCCACAGACATGGCTTATCTGTCATTGGATGTATCCAATTGGATACTAGCCAAAATAGCATGCTAAACAAACAAAAAGTCTGAATTCTTTTTGAACCTTCCTGAGATTTTAAATTAAATTTAAAAAGTATTACAGTCAACAAAATAAACAGCAAAAAATTAATTCAGAGAAAATGAAAATGGGGAGAAAAGAAATTAGCTAAGCCCTTGATTTAGTGCTTTTTGCTCATGTCCTGTGAATGACTTTCTATTTAATGAAGCTGGCACATGAACAAAACACATTCAAATGTATTGTCACATTTAGATACAAGGCAATTGGGAAGAAACAGGAGATATTGTGTAGTTAGAGAAAATGTTGGTTTGAGATGTGTTTTGGTTCCTTGGGGAAAAACTAAATGTGCAAATGGGCCATCACTAAAAATTAATATATTGTTCTGTCCATCTTCTTTGTGACTCCATTCTCTTGCACTGTTTGGCTTTTTACTACTTTTCATAAATGGCTATTTTTCATGTGTACGGTACAAAAATAAAGCATATATAATGTGCACTTTTCTCTTCTTTGAAGATTGTGTCTTGCTTCTTAGTTGAAACTTCATTGCTGGGTTATTTAAAGAAGTACTGATGTACAAACAACCTGGGAACATCTTATTCTTTTTACAGTGCTATTTTGCCTTATTAAAATAGAAGTGCTAGAGATTTGCGTGAGTCCCAAGCAATGTTAATGAGAATGTTCCAGTACCAAATAAAATTCCACATCTATTAAAAGAAGTGTTAATAAAAAACATTCTATGACAGGGCAACATATTATGAATATTTATTGTCCATTTGTTATATTAGTGCTCTTTATCTCAAAACCTGTAGTGGTTACACCAATTCCCATTTTTAGAATATCTGAGATTTCATTTTTCACCTCATATATAATGTTTAATGACACCATTAAAGGGCAATTTATATGACTGCGACATTGTGTCTCTGCAAGTGATATCTTGAAGTAGGTTTGTTTGGGGGGTTTGCCCATCAGATTACTACACTAGCACAGGAATGCGGGTAGAAAGAATGAGATAATGGAATAATTTTAAAAGGAGAAGTGCTATTTTTGGTATATTCCCATCATTTTAAATTTAAATCTTAGTAAAGGACACATATTCATAGGTTGACTTCAGTTTGTTGAAAATAGATCTCAGCAGTTTGGTAATGTTCATATTCATCAAGGGGCTGTCATGATGATGCTATATAGGGAGCCAATGAAGTGACCAATTCACACTGGGACACATATCCTTTTTGGTAAGTTTTAAGGGTGAAATCAAGGCGGGGTGGGTGGTGGGTGGGAGTGGGTGACTTCTTGCATCTTTGGACACCAGAAGCCCAAAACTGACAGATGGCTGTGGAGATTGACCCCCAGTATTATAGAACATGATACTGGAAGTGAATCCCCACAGGCTCAACACCTCATCAGATCTAGATCTTTCATCAAGGTCCAGATCTGATGAAGCATTTAATCAGAGTAAACTGGAAAACCCTGGTTTACTCACATTAATTTGCGATTACCAGAGGTATTGTAAAACATAGATAGGCCTTGGATTAAAGGCCTGTCTTGAAGGGCTCTGAGTTAGAGAACACTTCCTTTTTTAAACTGGAGCACTAAAGCACAAAAAAGTTGGATACTCAGATCAAAATGCCTTAGTTAACCAAAATGACCAAATATTATATTTAGGTAACATGACTTTTGGGACTTCTCCAGAGCTAACCGCAATGTCCATATTCAGCCAGGGTTTGACCAGTAGATAGAGATAGACCAGGTGTAAGTCCTGGAGTGGAGGTAGTAGCAAAATGGGTAAATTACTCCAATAAGAATTCTGACTTTTACCTGTGACATTTTCTATCAGTCCCCAAATTTCTAGCATTCCAGAGAGTGAGACACTGAAATTCATTTACATCTAAAATACATTTGCTGTTTTTGCAACCCCTTAGTAACTTTGCTCAATTGGCAGGCAGGTTAAATATGATTTTCTCCATGCTGGTAATAGCTTTTCATATTGAATTTGGACAGTGCAAATATGAAATCTTTGTTTCAGTTTATTTTTACTAATGAAAAACTCACCAAAATTATCAAATTTATTTCTCTCACTTTGAGAAAAAGGTTATAGCTAGATGGACGTATAGACAGATAATTAGACAGACAGGCAGACAGATAGATAGATACAAAGAATTATTCATAATTAGTCAGATTATTCATATTTGAAATGGACAATATGGAAGTAAAACTGAGATTTCTCTATCCTTATATCCAGATATGTATATCCTTGCTCTAAGGGCTCAATGTCTCAGAGAAAATGTTATTTTTAGTGGACAGATGGGATTCAAATGAAAATTTAAAAACAGTAAATTGTGTAATCATCTAACAGAAAGGGAAAAAAGATAGATAGACAACTGGAGAGAAATCTATGTCAGTAGGAAGAGGCTTTTGAGGCAAGAACCAGCAACAGATGTCCATGGTGAAAGTGTCTACCTTGCAGTGTCAAGTAAGTTATTTTGCTGACACAGAATAGCATGAAGTGACTTCAACTGATGCAAGTTACACTGATGCAAGTAACCAAATTCAACCATGTTATTTTGAAACACACAACACCTCTCTTAAATTTAAGAGGTAATGATACAAGAAAATTATGAATAAAAATACAAGAAAACCCTGATCTCAAATGATGTACATGCATATAAATTAGTTCTTCTTAAACTGTTTGATGGCACCACTTTGGGTGAATGTCATTGAAAAATGGACTCCACCAATGAAGGACATCTAATAAGAAATGTTGTTAAGCTGGAAAATGGAAACAAATTAGTAAAAAGCTGTAGGATAAAATGGGCACAAATATAGGATATGATATTAAACTAGAAAAATGGGAAAAGATGTGGAACTCAGGACTAAAAGGAATCTTATATCAAGATGTAAAAGTTTTTTTTAATAAAATGATGTTTCATTGGTATTTGACCCTGCTGAGATTGGCTAAAATGAACAAAAACATGACCAGTACATGTTGGAAGTGTGGCACTTTTATAGAGATATTCAAGCTGGTTTTATTACTCCCATCATACAAAAGATACCTAGTAGAGATGACGACTACTATCTATAACACCTCATAGATAACAGGGAACCATTGATCACTCTTAGGGTGGCTAAGTTTTGTGCTGCTGCTATTAAAAAAAGGAGGCGGATTGTGGATGATGGTGGATGATTTTAAAGGATAATGTTTTATTATTTATTTATTTATTTATTTAAAACTTTTATATCCCGATCTTCTCACCTCTGTAAAGGGACTCAGACCGGCTTACAGCAAGGATTCAATGCTACTAATACAAGTTAAAACATCATACAACAATACAAGATTAAAATACATATAGATAAAATACATATATACCAAATTGCCAAGGTAAAATCATGTTCAACTCAGTCCACATATGTGGTCACTCACTTTAGTCTGTAATCAGTCTCAGCCATTATCCTGGGAATACTTCGTTGCATAACCAGGATTTCACTAGCCACCTGAAGGACA
Source organism: Anolis sagrei (assembly GCF_037176765.1). Classification (NCBI taxonomy): domain Eukaryota; kingdom Metazoa; phylum Chordata; class Lepidosauria; order Squamata; family Anolidae; genus Anolis; species Anolis sagrei. The sequence continues at coordinate 74,651,273 of NC_090024.1, forward strand.
AGAGGGAGGGGGCAGATCTAATCTTGCTCGGGAGAGAGTTCCATAGCCGAGGGGCCACTACAGACAAGGCCCTGTCTCTCGTTCCCACCAAATGCGCTTGCGAAGGTGGTGGGACTGAGAGCAGGGCCTCTCCGGAAGATTTTAACATCCTTGATGGTTCATAGGAGAGAATACGTTCAGACAGGTAAACTGGGCCGGAACCGTATAGGGATTTATAGGTTAAAACCAGCACTTTGAATTGTGCTCGGAAGCTAATTGGCAGCCAGTGGAGCTGGCGCAGCAAGGGAGTTGTGTGCTCCCTCTACCCAGCTCCAGTCAGTAGCCTGGCTGCCGAGCATTGGACTAATTGCAGCTTCTGGGCAGTCTTCAGAGGCAACCCCACATAGAGAGCATTGCAGTAATCTATACGGGATGTAACCAGAGTGTGGACCACCATGGCCAAGTCAAACTTCCCAAGGTACGGGCGCAGCTGGCGCACAAGTTTTAACTGCGCAAAAGCTCTCCCAGTCACCGCTGAGACCTGGGGTTCCAGGCTCAACTATGAGTCCAGGATCACAACCAAGCTGCGAACCTGCGCCTTCAGGGGGAGTGTAACCCAGTCAAGCACAGGCTATAACCCTATGCCCTTTTTGGCCTTATGACTGACCAGGAATACCTCTGTCTCGTCTGGATTTAGTTTCAATTTGTTCTCCCTCATCCAGTCCGTTACAGCGGCCAAGCACCAGTAGAGGAATTGAATAGCCTCCTTAGTAGCAGGTGGAAAGGAGTGACAGAGTTGGACATCATCTGCGTACAGATGACACCGTACCCCAAAACTCCGGATGATCTCCCCAACGGCTTCATGTATATGTTGAATAGCATAGGGGACAGTACTGAACCCTGCAGGACCCCACAGTACAATGGCCGTGGGGCCGAGCAGGAGTCCCCTAATGACACCTTCTGGGAGCGACCCTCGAGGAAGGACTGGAGCTACTGCAAGGCAGTACCCCCAAGGACCATTCCTGCGAGGTGTCCCAGAAGAATACCATGGTCGATGGTATCGAAGGCCGATTAGAGGTCCAGCAGAACCAACAGAGACACACTCCCCCTGTCGAGCTCCCGGCGTAGATCATCCACTAAGGCAACCAAGGCTGTTTCAGTACATGTCCCGGCCTGAAGCCAGACTGCGCCGGATCCAGATAATCAGTGTCTACCAAGAATTCCTGGAGTTGCGAGGCCACCACACGTTCCAGGACTTTGCCGAAGTAGGGGAGATTGGAAACTGACTGATCGTTGACGAATTGAGCGGGGTCTAGTGATGGTTTTTTCAACAGCGGTTTTATAACAACTTGTTTTAAGTTTGCTGGAATGTTGCCTTCCCAAAGGGAGGCATTAACCACCACCTTTACCCCCTCTGCCAAACCCCCTCTGGTTTCCTTTACAAGCCAGGATGGGCAGGGGTCTAGGATGCATGTGGTCGCTCTCTCCTCTCCAAGAATCTTGTCCACATCCCCGAGCTGAACAGATTGAAATGAATCCATCAAAACTGGACAAGCAGGTGCTCGTGTTACATCCTCAGAGACTGCCCTTAACATGGCATCAAAGCCTGAATGGATCAAAGTGACTTTGTCCACAAAGAACTGAGCAAATGCTTCACAGCGGGTGCCGAGTTGTGAGGGGACCCATCCTGAGAGGTAGGGTTCAACAACCCTCTGACTATTCGAAACAACTCCGCCGGACAGTTCCTTGTGGATGCAATATTGGCCGAGTAGAAGGAATTTTGAGCGGCTTCTATTGCCACGCCATATGCTCTTAGATAAAGGCACAGCCATGTTCGGTTTGACTTGCTTGGCTTTTTCTGCCACACGCTCTCTAGCCTCCTCTTTGTTCGCTTCATCGCTGCCAACTCCTCGTTGAACCAAGGGGATGGTTTAGCTCGGCTACTTAAGAGGGGGTTCTCCGGAGCGATCGTGTTTATTGCCCTGGTCAACTCCTTATTCCAAAGAGAGACCAAAGCATCGACAGAATCACCTATCAAGGAGACAGGAAATTCCCCAAGAGCCATCAGGAATCCGTCTGGATCCATAAGCCTCCTGGGGCGGACCATCCTAATGGGTCCACCACCCCTGGGGACATTAGGAGGTGCAGAAAGCCTAAACCTGGTCAGGTGATGGTCAGTCCATGGCAATGGAGTAATAGAAAGCTCCTCCACACTGCCACCATTCTCCCATCCCTGGCAGAAAACCAAATCTAATGGGTGTCCAGCACAGTGGGTAGGGCCAGATACTAGTTGGGACAGCCCCATAGTTGCCATGGCGGCCATGAAGTCCTGAGCTGCTCCTGAAAGGGTGGATTCTGCATGGACATTGAAGTCCCCCAGCACTAAAAGCTGCTGGGACTCCAATGCCAGGCCCGAGACCATCCCTACTAGCTCAGATAGGGAAACTGTAGTGCAACAGGGTGGTCGGTACACTAACAGAATCCCTAATTCGTCCCGGTCTCCTAACCTCAGGTGGACACATACGAATAAGGTTGACTGCGGGATAGGGCACCTGACCAGGGGGATGTAATCTTTATAGACTACTGCAACTCTGCCTCCCCGTCCCCCAGATCTCGGCTGATGCTGCACGGCATAACCTGGAGGACAAAGCTGGGTAAGATTAACCCCTCCAGCTTCGTCCAACCAGGTCTCTGTTATACATGCCAGATCTGCTTTTTCATCCAGGATTAGATCTTGGATGGTTGATGTTTTTCCATTGATAGACCTGGCATTCAGCAGCGCCACCCTTAACCTAGGGGGACCATCATCCTGGGTACACCAATTTACTATGTCAGGAGCGTGTTTTGGAATTTTTAAAGTTTTCTCAAGAATTAGCTGAACTGGTTGATTGGATCTCCCTTTCCCATATCTCCCCTTCCCCATCATCACCTCAATGAGGGCCCCCTGTCCCATGGAACTCTCCCCACCCTGTTGGGTGGGGGGAAGGATCTATACCCACAGATTTTATAAGAGTTGATCTAGACTACTCTGTGTTGGGGACTTTCTGCTTTTTATGTTTTGAATAATTGATCTTAATGATAATGTATTTCTTTATTTTAAACAAACTCCAATTTTAATGTTTTAATGCTTTGTACTCCTTGTCTGTGACTAAAATTCATTCAGTGTGGCAAGGAACCTGGAACTTTCTTCCACAAGTAGTGGACCTGGTCTAAAACTCAATAGAAAAGAAATTGCAAAAGAAAATGTTCAAAACTGCAATCCAATTAGAACAGTGGTTCTCAACCTGTGGGGCCCCAGATGTTTTGGCCTTCAGCTCCCAGAAATCCTAACAGCTGGAAACTGGATGGGATTTCTGGGAGTTGTAGGCCAAAACACATGAGGACCCATAGGTTGAGAACTACTCAATTAGAACCTGAATTATTCTTATTAGGAATACAAAATGAACAAGTGAAATTAATTAATGCCAAAACATTACAATAAATGTTAATTGGAGCAAGAATGTTATACACACAACAAAGGAAAACGACTGAAACATCGACAGCTGAAGAGTGGATTACAAAAACATTTTAAATGACAGAAATTGATCAATGGATAAACTGGCAATGATGTTCAAGGATAAAGTAAAAGTCACTATGAAAAGGGCTGGGAACCATTTTTGAACTTTACTTTAAAAAGAAAGACCCAAAACTTTGGGTCAAGGGCTTAAAATATGTTTGATAAACAAACAACATTTAGCCAGAGGTTTCAACATAATGTTGTCATCTTGGAAGATATCTGTTATAAATGTTTAAAGTAGTAATGTCTTCAAAACATGTGATGGCTGCAAGACAATTGTGGAAAAAATGATTTAAAAATTGCAAAAAAGAAAAGGGCAAGCCTTTTTGGATAAGGAGGGGGGCAACAACAAGGAAAGCTAGAAGTCTACAGGTACATGCACTGAACGTGAATCAGTGTATATTGGGCTGCTCCTCCAAACATTTTGGAAGTCCTCATATCTCCACAGTTTTATCCTATGTTGATTCTACACCTCCCACAAACATGTATGAATAGAAAAATGCAGAGGATTCAGTCTGCATAACAAAACCCAAGCCATTATTCGAAACAATAGTTATTGCACCCACCCACTTCCAAAGGCATCTGTTTGCTACCCACACATCTTATTTAGTCTCAGACATATGAGTACACTATACAGAGTGAAAATCTCCATATTTGAATGAGCCAATTAAAAACTGGAAAAGGTCCACTATAGTTAATCATATTTATCCTTCATAGAGAAAGTATTTATAATTATCTTACAATGATAACCCCATTTATGGGAGGTGGTGGGAAACTTAGCTAACAGAAGAAATTTGGCTTGGACATTTGGAGCAATGCCAACTGAGAGGAGAGCAGTGGTAATTGATATAAATGATCTAGCCCATATTTCCCGTTTCCATTTTCCTATGAGAAATATTAAAATTGAGTTTATTGAGTCATCTGTAAGAATGCAGAAATGCAGGTAGTTAATGCATCTATATGGGCAAATACTTAAAGTTTATTTGTCTGGTCCATAATTTGAACAGAGTTAAGCAATATGATACAGTATGGAAACAAGATAGCAAATGTTTCATCTGTTTTTCAGTAAATGCCAAGGGCATTGAATGGTTTGTTTTACCAGTGTAACAGACTGTATAACTGTTACCCATTAGATTGGTCTGCAGGCATATTATTAAGGAAAGTGCTTGCTTAACTAAGCTATAAATGACTTTTCTTGCAGTTGTTTTCTGCCTCTGAAGGAAATAACAAAATTGCATTAAGGGATACTACAAATGGGAAATTTAAGATAGATTCTCAATTAGAAGAACATTTGCTGTAATTATGAAAAAATGATACATAATATTAACTTTGTTTAATGAGTATGCTATCACTTAATGTAGCTCAACTATTAACACCATATTTTAGAGGAAGAGTTCTGATTATCTGCCTTGAAATGAAACAAAAATATACTCCTTGTGTTTTGTGCTATGTGTTTATATAGCTATATGGCTATATTTATATCTATTTTTTTGGGGGGGGATAATAAATTTATTAAAATTGTCTTTATTTAAAAACTCAAACACATTTACAGTGATTATATATTAAATAAGTAGAGCAGTATAATATAAACAATATAATAAACAGGCAGAATCTTTAACAGAGAAGCTACAATAAAAGAGGAAAATGCACCATATGTAAGTCATTTAGTTGGGTTTAAATGTTAACTGAATGTTTAACAGATAACTAACGCCCTGCCTGACTTACTGGGCAGGGATGTTGTGGTGGCTGGTGTACCTCACCTGCCATCCTCTTATCAGGTTTTTCCTTCCCAGGAACCCTGCGCCTTGTGTATTTTGATACAATCAGCTGGACAACCAATCAAGGGCTTTCTCCAGCCTGCACCCAGATCGGCTGCCTAGGGGCCCTGCTTTATTCTGCCTGCATGGGCAAAGTAGGAGAAGACCAGTGCTGGGGGCCAACTGCAGAAGAGGGAGCACCAGGAATACTCCAACCAATGGTCCAGTATCAGTTACAATGACTCAAGTGACAAAGAGTCCCTGGCAATGATGGAGGAATTGAATGGGTACTAGGGGAACACCGACAGCAATAGGAGATAGCTCAGCATTAAGTATTACTATCTCAATGCCTCAGATAGCAATCCTCTGGAGACCCTTTCTCCCAAGCTGGGCTGTCCCCCAGCCCTCAGCCTGGCCTCAGGTAAGATGCCAGACATACCAAAAGTAATGCAGGAGGGGCTGGTAAGGTAGCCTACACCTCATTCGATTCCCATTACCTGCCCCCCTCCCTGGTCAGGCTATCAGCTATGCTGCCTTGACACCAGGCTTATCCTGACAAGGCAGCAGCCACTCTCAAAGGTTTTGCATCTAGGCTCAAGGCTTATATGTCCTTTTGCAAAACACAACATCCAATCAACATTTTGACTATTTCTGGCAATTTTCAACTTCTAGTCCGGCTTTTAGTTTGAGGACAAGGGGTATTTTGATAATGCCATGCCATTGGGTTGAGCCATTAGCTGTGTGGCTTTTGAGTCCTCTAGCACCTTCTTAAAATGGGTACCCAAACTCCTGTCTGGATCCAGGTTTATCACCCACTATCTAGATGACCTCCTATTTGTGGGTAAGTAAGGATTGTTCTCGCCTGCCAAACACACTTATGGCCATGGCCGAGGCACTTGGTATATTGCTAGTGCAAAAAACTAACCAAAACAAAAATTACAAAAACTGAAGGCAAGTCCATTTCTACAGTCTACTTGGGAATACTGCTTGACTCTGTGTGTAATGCCTTCCTGCTGACAGGTTGACCTATCTAATGGCACAAATCAAAGAGTTGCAAGTCCATTTAGACACAGCAGGAAGCATCCGTTAAGGAGAGCACATCCTGGGCCACCCATGAGAGTGAGATGGAAATCGGCTTTGCATCCACAACTTTCTGGAGTTTTTCCCATCCTTGTGGCAGTCCACATGTGGACAAATTTGTTCAAAGGCTAGAAGATGCATTTCTGATGCAATAAGAGGAAATTGTCAGAGTTATCAAACAATTTTTTTAAAAAAAAATCTGAGAGGATAAGGAGGTTAGTGAGGCAGTTCATGCTTGTCCATTAACATTACCTTCTCATCATGGTGTATTCTAGGTATGAACAATGAAGTAGTAGATGTGCTGTTCCATTTCAAGTAGGACAGGTTCTGGTCCCTTGCCCTAGTCCACCGACTTTCCTGTGGAGGCTTGGAGAAGAGAAGTGCTTGGTCTGTCATCTTGCCATTGGTGACTCATTCAAGCAAGGCATGAATGGTAGGACAGCGGACCAGGTGCCAACTGGCTATGATTGTGTTGGGCCTTCAGGGCATGGGGATACCTCCATGGGTGCTATTGGTTTGGATTTACTAGGCTGCAATGATTCAGGGTTTGCGCGGGGGGGCGGGGGGGCTGGATCCAGTTTGCATACCTTTCACCTTTATTGCTCAAGGGGGAGTATCCTGGTGGCGTAGGGGTGTGGCGGTAACAGTGTCCCAGACTGGAACCTATTGGCTCATTGCCAGGGACCTCTACTGTTGTGAAACAGCATCGATCAGCATCAGGCTGTTCGATGTTTGATCCAGGACACATTCATGGTTGCCAACCCTGTTTTTCATTATAACCAATGAACAAGTTGTGGCCTTTGGTTATCCCAAACCATTGTATTCAACTTTTCTTGCGGGTTCCCAGCAGCGGGAGGTTGGTCACCACAGCCCATGCTACAGGAATTGCCATGCATAGCCCAAAATGGGACAATTCAGAGAAGGGACCATAAAAAGTGATTGAAGCTTTTGAAGTAGATTTCACCTGTAAATGCTGGGAACATGGAACTGAAATAAGAAGCTTTGTCCCTAATAGCCACCATCATCTAGACTAAGGTTTCAGAATTGGTAAGGATGTCTTTGATGAGCTGCCTCTAATGTTGCTTCCAGCATCCAACCTGTTTGTCAATTTGCCTTTTCTACTGATGCTGATTATGAAGCAGAAACACATGAAGCCACTAATGAACACCACCTAGGCACAGGAGGTCTCCAGGGAGTAAGCATTCATGGGCTAGTGAGCACCACCCAAACAAAGGATGTCTCTAGGCAGCAAACAATTCAAAGGGGACAAAGACCATGCTACTTCCATGCAGATGCCATACTCACATGCAAATTGGTGGAATCCACTCAACACATAAAATCTAGCTTGCTAATTGTACCCTTTATACTTAATTAACATACAGTGGTTCTTTACTCCAACCCTTGGCATTCCACAGGTACATACTCCACTTGCTTTACTACGATCAGATCCTCTGAAGATGCAAGCCACAGATGTAAGTGAAACATCAGATGAAAATGCTGCTAGAACGTGGCCATACAGCCTGGAAACCACACACCACCCCAGTGATTCCAGCCATGAAAGCCTTCACAATTCACTTTCCTGGCTATTTCTAGCAATGTCTTACTGAGAGAGCAGAATTGCCCTCTCATAAATGTGAATTGCCTGACGTATATAATAAACTCTCATTTGAGTGTTCTGTTTGAAAGTACTTGCATCTGGGATGGTAGGCAATCAAATAGAAAACATTGATGTAGTCGATTCCTCTAGTGCAGTGGTTATCAACCTGTGGGTCCCCAGACGTTTTGGCCTCCAACTCCCAGAACAACTGGTAAACTGGCTGGGATTTCTGGGAGTTGTAGGTCAAAACGCCCGAGGACCCACACGTTAAGAACCACTGCTCTAGGGATTCCTTCACTCTGCCTTTGCTGACTTGACCCAATGGAGTGAAACCCAAATGTAACAGCAGTCTTAGAAGTTTAAATGTGACAGTAGTCTTATGAACAAATTTATTCAGAGACATGAGCAACTGACGATATTTAGAAAGAACTGGAAGTTCCTAGGGTGTTCATTTGGACAATATGCTAAAGGTGCCTGAGAAACTCAAGAGAATATTGTTCAACATAATCTACAAATGATTTGATAACTGATTTGCAGATAAGTGGAAGTAAATGACATGGCCATGAGCCTAAGCAAAACACAACGCCACCATGCCCAATTAAATGTTGACCATTCTGTTCTTCTCACACCTCCAGAGATGTTTGGAACAAACCAAATTAGCTCAAAGGGCTTGTTAGAATTAAGATTGCACTTATGGGATTTTTGCAAAATACCTGAAGTGTGCAAGTAATTAAATGAAATAAATGAAGGCAAGTTTCTAGGAACGCTACTGTACATTTAAAGCTTGAGTTTGGTCATAAATGAAGTGCTGCCTCCATAGCTTTTCCAAAGGAATTAATGCCACTAAATTTCCCAGTTTTATTCACCAGCACATATCATTCAATAGATATATTAAGGCAATAAAATGCTATGCCTCAGGATGATTGGCAAGTGCAAGAAGGTATGAATTCAAAACTTTAACCAAATCAAAGGTATAAATATAACTATTTCAAAAGCATAGATCTTGTCCTTGAAGGAATAACATTTTTAAAAAGATTTTTAAAATCTGAGATTCAATCCAGAGATTTTTTTTTAAAAAATGCTTTGATCACTGCACAACATGATGCTTACATAAATTGATCCCGAGTGTCTGACTAAAAAAACCCATAGATATACAATTTTTCTTTTGTATAAAATATCGATAGTACAAATTAGTTGCCAGGCAACTGGATTTCTTATCAGTCAGCTCCGAAGGTAACACAATAATGTCTAATCAAAATAATCTCTATTGTATGTGAAAGAGCTCTGAATTTTGACCTTTTCCATTATAATAGAATAATGATAAATACAGCTTCAGATTAGAAGATGCAGGAACAACTCCCAAATCAGTAAACATCTACAGTACTTGTCTTTTAGCATATGGAGAAAATATGTATTAAGAACATTAAGTCTACACTGGCTGACCCAGCCCTGGAGGCAGCCACATGCACTCTTCTGAACCTGCTGCAGTGATGGGTTAGACATTCATGCAATCCAACCAGCCCGAGTTTGTATTGGTTCTGCTGGATCATCATCACCCCTTCTGTGTCACCATTGCCAATCTATGGAAACTCCTGGCCATGTAGGCATCCCTTTCTGACACTAGCAGAGATTCTCATCTGACCAAGAAGTATGGGTGCCTCTGTTGTGTGGACATCTCTGTAAGTCTGGGTTTTTCATCCATTTTAGGAGATCAGTGAACAGTGGCAAAGGTATCCATAGCCCCAAACAACCAGGATTCTAGTTATTCTGTTAGTGGTAACTGGAACATTACATTCTCCTCCATATATAGATGATCACATACGCTATGCTGCCACCATTTCATCCTGATCATCCTCCAATTCAATATTTTATATTTATTACAGGATCTCTGCTGATCCATACTAGCCCACATCTTGAGGATTAATGTTGATGATTAGCAGGGTCAAAGAATGCAGCTCCTTCTTAGTTTTTTCCTCCTACCAGGAAATGGATACTACATTTTACAAGTCCTGACCTAACTTTCTGCAAGAGGAATGCAACTCTAACAGGTCATTGGCAGATTATTAACTCCCCTCTGTGCCTTTAAATTGTTTGTTTGAGCACAAAGAAATTGCCAATCTTCCAAATAGTTGAAGTTGGTAAAGGCAAATAGGAAGAAAGAGACAGCTTGCCTAAGACACAGAGCCTGAAATCAAGATGAGTTCATATAGCTCCAGAAATAGTTTTCCGTGATGCATTGTAAAGAAATAGTGAAATTGATGATAACCATGGGCATATCTACACTGACCACTTAGGTCTATGTGAAACTGGCAGAGAAAGAAGAGATTTCACTGTACGGATGATTACACACGAAGCCCTGAATGGTGCTTATATGCAGCATTTCCAGTACAACCCCTCCACATGTACAGATTGTCAGAACAGCTGTGCTTGAACGAGTTTTGCTATATTATGTGGTTTACACTTAGGCAGCTGATTACAGGCTTTATTTCAGATTATCCCGTTTTTGCTTATTGTGGTTTAAAGCCTTTAAAATGTGTTGCTGTGTGCATTCATAACATACATCATCCAAACACCACACTGTCAAGCTGCTTCAAACTGCATTAAGTGGTCAGTGTAGATGTGCCTCAGGACTCTATATTGTCCCAAAGAACTACAAATGTCATGAGCTTTTTTTCAGAGGTTAGGTTATTTTCAGGAGTTTCTTCTCTCACACACATTTCATAATGGAATCAATAGTTAAGTGTGTAAAATATCTTCTTGATCCAAAATACAGAGAAACCTTTAACTAATAAGGAGTGTCATTCCACTTCTCCTTGTTTCCAGAAAGCCTGGGTAATTTTGTATTTTCCCTCAAAGTTATCTGCCAGGAGTGGGGTAGCTGCACACAGATGTTGGGTGAAGCTGATGTCAATTACAGGATCCCAGACAAAAGCAAACAGCATGTCTCTCGGGAGTGTAATTTCAGGGGACCAAAATGGGTGGTGATGATGATTCTCTTCAAGGAACACTGCCACATCATTCTAAAATACAAATAAACCGCTGTTACAATGCCAACCTCTATTGTATTTTGTGCAAAACATGTCTTTATTTTTCTGTTTGCTTGAAAATGTACAAATTGTCTTGCAGCTTACACCAAGTTCACCCAAACTGTACAATGAAACATATGAATCTGTTCAGGACATCTGATGATTAAACTAACCTGTACAGGATACACAGCCAAAAATCAATGCTTAAAAGTATCTGGAGTACTAAAATTCCCTCTTTCAAATGAAGCCTTAGAGAAGTCAATAGGTTCTGCAAACAGTACCTATAAATAAATGAAGAATGGGATTCATATAGCTATTTTGCTAGATGGTTTGGCACCTAAAAAGAACATGCACTTTTTTTTGAATTTGTCTTCCAAAAGACAAGTATGAAGAAGATCAACCAATCTTTATCAGTATGATGAAGATAATGTGGAAGACAAATGCAAGTACTCCCTCAGTGTGCTTGGCTCAGAATACTAAGGAGGAATAAAATAGCTAAAACACAACATATAAAAGTCGTTTTAACATGCTGTGTAGCAAGCCCAGTTTCCCGTTCTTCCTTCTGGAGACGTATCTGAAGGGCTAAACAGGTTAAGCTTTCAATTTTCATTTCTATGCTCAGTTTGAACTTATCTTCACAGAAATGACCTGAACGGCTTTGTTATCCAAAGTCCATTGACGAGTCAGCTTTAATGTCCTTCTCTGAATGAAAGCTGCCCAGACCTTGGTCTAAGAGAGAATAAAGTTGTCCTCTTGCTGTGAAATGAGGTTGAGCACCCTTGTTGAAACCAGTAGCGGCTGATTTTTGTTTTGTCTGGTAAGAGAATTTGCTTAAGCTTATATACCCAAGAATAGGAATATGGCTGCCGATGATGATTCTCTTCAAGCAACACTGTCTTCCATCATGCCCCATCTTGCAGATTTGGATGGGTAGGTCTGTGACCTGCTGATAACCTACTTAGCAAACTGAGGTGTGTTGATACTACAGGTTAGGCACTGCAGATACCATGTATACTCGAGTGTAAGCTGACCTGAATATAAGCCGAGGCACCTAATTTTACCATAAAAAAGTGGAAAAACTTATTGACTCGAGTATAAGCCTAGGGTGGGAAATGCAATAGCTGCTGGTAAATTTCAAAATAAAAATAGATACCAATGAAATTACATGAATAGAAATATCAATAGGTTACATGTTTTTGAATACTTCTCATATTTCAAAGAAAAAAAACATTGGACTACTTCTGTAAGTGGAAAAGTAGGGTCAACAAAAACTATATGGAATCATCATCAACAACAACAACACTTCATTTGTATCCTGCCCTATCTCCCCATGGAGACTCAGGCCAGCTTCCAACATAGTAACAGGTAAACATTCAATGTATTGTTAAAGGCTTTCATGGCTGGAATCACTAGGTTGGTATGAATTTGCTGAGCTGTAGGCCATGTTCCAGAAGCATTCCCTCCTGACCTTTCACCCAGGCATCCTAAAGCAGGCATCCTCAGAGGTTGAGAGGTTTGTTGGAAACTAGGCAAATGAAGTTTAGATATCTGTGAAATGTCCTGGGTGGAAGAAAGAACTCTTGCCTGTTGCAAATAGCCACCTTAATTAGCATTTAATGGCCTTGCAGCTTCAAAGCCTGAAGTTCCAGAAGACGGTGCTTGGGGATAGCTGTTATATGGTATTCCACAAGGTGCCATTTTATCCCCAATGCTTTTCAATATTTACATGAAACTGCTGGGAGAGATCATCCAGAGGTATGGGATGGGGTGTAATCATGTTGATGCAAATTAGTTTTCAGGCCTGGCATCTACTGTATACCATGCAGCTATGGACAAGTCTACACAGGGACCACCAAACACAGCACCTAAACACGAATCAAGGAACATGAAAGGCACTGCAGACTAATTCAACCAGAGAAGTCAGCCATAGCAGAGCACCTGATGAACCAACTTGGACACAGCATATTATTTGAGAACACAGAAATGCTGGACCACTCCAACAACCACTATGTCAGACTACACAGAGAAGCCATTGAAATACACAAGCATATGGACAATTTCAACAGAAAGGAGGAAACCATCAAAATGAACAAAATCTGGCTACCAGTATTAAAAAAAACTCTAAAATCATGACAGTAAATTAAAAAAAACACTAAAAAAGCAGGGGGAATTCCAGACAAGAATCAATCAGGGTGTGCTAACACCTCCCAACAAAGAATTCCCCCAGGCAACAACCAGCCAGGCTTTGAAGCTGTAAACATATAACATAAAACATTAGACATTGCACCAATCCCAATGTTACCTTAGACACTTGGATGGGCAAGGTGGCATTTATCACGCTGTTTGTGTGCTAAAAGGACCTGAGAGAATTACATGTCATTATCTTGTAAGTCATTTCTTCATTCAGGAACCTTTGTTTGAGAAAATGTGTATATTGAGGAACCTTCAAAACAGTAAGCTTTTCAACTGTATTTTGAATGCCAAGGACACTTAAACCTCACTGGACCATGACATTTGCATTCTGAAATCTTATACCTGTTTATACATTATATCTATGTATCGTTTATATTTCATAACAGAAATGTTGATTGAAACCCACCAATTTTGAATATTAATCATTCTTATCAATTTCATTAAGAGGCTATTAAATTGCATCTCTCTTCCTGACAGAAGTAGAATAAAGGTGCTTAATATGAGTGTAAGTCTCAAGGTTTCTGATTTGTTTTTGTTTTTAAAGATGGGGTATAAATACAATTAATCATGATATGGAAGTAATAGGACATTGCTTCTGGTCACCATGAATTTGTGCATGGTTACAAGACATTTGGAGTGGGGTGCAAAATCACTACTATCCCCTGCCTTTTTAAAAATTGGGGAATTTAGAGGGGTTGGAGAGTATAATTTCCCAACCCTTGCAATCAATGTCACCAGCACAAATAGAGTTAAAGCATTAATCATCTATATAAATAAAAATGTAATCTTAGTTTGTAATCTTAGTTTGGCAGCAAACACATGCTAATCCAATCTATGTCATTCAAATAAAAAAAACTTTAAAAATGAAGGGGAAATAACTTAAAACTCCCCCAAAAGAAAAATACCATGCAGAGCATGCGCAAAAGCCCCCCTCCCCAGCGCACGAGAAGAATGACCCACCAACCATTGTGAAGGAAGAGAAGCCTAGCTATGGAGTCCCTTTCCATGCAGGAAGGCAGAGTCCTCTTTCTTTTGGGGAGGAGAGGGATTGAGGAAAGGAAAGAGAGAAGGAAGGAGAAGGCCTAGCCCAACGAAGTACATGGAGGCTTGGTGAGACAAGCTCCGGCAGAAGCTGGAGCCACCACAGTGACTCCATGAGGCCGCAGTGGTTCCATGAGGCCCAGGGAGGGAGGCTCAGCCCCTCACAGAGATTCCCACACACTAGACTTCAACTCCCAGAAGCCTCTGCTACCTTGGACAATGAGAAAGGAATCTGGGAATTGAAGTCCACTTAGTGTTTCCTGCTCTGTCTCTTCTGCTCCCTCTGTTTGGCCTCCAAAGATGGATAGTGGATGATGGAGTGATTGATGGCAACCACTCGCCTGGGGTGCCCACTATCAATGTGCTCTGGCCTCAGTGGGCACTGTCTGCCAGCTACCAAGGCAGCCCAAGATGATGGTGGCAGTGATGCTGTTAGTGGGAGAAGTGGGCACAGAACACAAGGGAAGGGGAACGAGGAAGATGCCCCAGGTGCCTAGGCTGCAGGCAGAAAGCAACAGGATGGAGAAACAACAGGAGGCACCCCTAAAGCCAAGAACTCCCTAACATGGAAGAAAGAAAGAAAGAAAGAAAGAAAGAAAGAAAGAAAGAAAGGAAGGAAGGAAGAAGATGGGAAGGAAGGACAGAGAAGGCAGGGTGGAAAAGAGGGACGGAATGAAGGAGGGCAAGGGGAAAGGAACGAAAGAAAAAGGAGGGAAGGAAAGAATGAAGGACGGAAGGAAAGAGGGAAGGAAGAAAGGAGAGAAGGAAGGAAGGAAGGAAGGAAGGAAGGAAGGAAGGAAGGAAGGAAGGAAGGAAGGAAAGAGGTACCAAAGGAAGGAAGAAGACAAAGGAGAAGGAAAGAAAAAGGGGAGGAAAGAGGCAAAGAAGGAAAGAAGCCTTCTCTTCTTCAGACTAACCATGCCAAGCTCTTTAAGCTGCTCCTCATAGGGCTTGTGCTCCAGACCCTTGATCATTTTAGTTGCCCTCCTCTGGACACATTCCAGTTTATTAACATCTCCCTTCAATTTTGGTGCCCAGAATAGGACACAGTATTCCAGGTGTGGTCTAACCAAGGCAGAATAGAGGGATAGCATGACTTCCCTGGATCTAGTCACTATACTATTGATGTAGGCCAAAATCCCATTGGTTTTTTTTTTTTTGCTGCCATATCACATTGTTGGCTCATGTTTAATTTGTTTTCCATGAGGACTCCAAGATCTTTTTCACATGTACTGCTCTCGAGCCATGCGACCCCCATTCTGTATCTTTGCATTTCATTTTTTCTGCCTAACTGGAGTACCTTGCATTTGTCAGTGTTGAACTTCATTTGGTAAGTTTTGGCCCATTTCTCTAATCTGTTAAGATCATTTTGAATTCTGCTCCTGTCTTCTGGAGTATTGGCTATCCTTCCCAATTTGGTGTCATCTGCAAATTTGATGATCATGCCTTCTAACCCTTCATCTAAGTCAGTGATTTTCAAAGTGGGCATTACCGCCCCCTGGTTGGCGCTGCAATGATCCGGGGGAGGCGATAAGGGCCACAGGTGCATTTGGGGGCGATTAATAACTGTAAGGGGGCAGTGAAAGCATAAAAGAAATAAGAAAAGATTTAGAAAAATTGATTTCCAGGGGGTAGACCAAATAAGTTTGGGAACCACTGATCTAAGTCATTAATAAAGATGTAATTAAGATCATACTTCCACACATCCTCCTAACTTTGCTTTCCTGCATTACTGCTGTACCTTAGGTTTTTTATTTTTCACAATTTGAAATAGTCAGAGGACATTAAAGGAAATTGGGAGGCAGAAGAAACCAGGAAATGTTAAAATTTAAAACCAAGACAGTTGGATGGTACATTACTCTAGCTGGGAATAACAACTGGATTTATGACATTCTGTTTTGTTTAGAAAATATTAATCATTCACTGTCACTTTGTTAAGAAAAAATAGGTTTTATTATCTCAGTTAAGGATAGAGATACATGGTTAAGATCATAGAGTGATACATAGTTGAAGACGATCAGCATAAAACTCATTTGTAATTCATAAGCTACATGACATGGATATTCAAACCTCTTCTCTTCAGTGAACAAGGAAATAATCATCATTATGCATGGTGCAGAAAAAAACATATCACCATCATCATCATTTTAAAAGGTAGCTAAATAAGCTCTATCATGCTGCATCTGTAAGTGCATTACAAATGCATTTTGAAGCTTACACAAGCTGAACATTTCCCCTTTGACAAACATAATATTTTCAGTGAGGTTAAATCATATGATCCATCCTGAATGTTAAAATATCAAGCAGTGTTCT
This sequence comes from Anolis sagrei, assembly GCF_037176765.1. Lineage (NCBI taxonomy): Eukaryota > Metazoa > Chordata > Lepidosauria > Squamata > Anolidae > Anolis > Anolis sagrei. The sequence goes on from NC_090024.1 coordinate 74,667,815, forward strand.
GTCTTTACAAAACAAATATTGAAGCTGTGCCATTTCATCAGCCTGGGAAATATATTTGTGTGTGCATTGTGGCCATTTTGTCATTAAATCTCTGTCATGTTCTTCCAATAGGAAGAAGCTTACACTGCTTGTGTCAGAAGACCACCAATCCAGTCAGATGGTTCTGGTCAACCATCAAAAATGCAAGGCAAGAGCTCAAAGGCAGGTCTTTCTGAGGAAACAGGGAGTTTAAATATCATCTATCTTTGTCACACAAGAGGAAGGTTTGCAGTGAGTGGCCTTAAAAAGTGAAGAACTGCACTCAAATTCAGCGACAGGAAAAAATTACAGACAATCTTAAAAGTACTTTTGTATGAGTACATGAGAACTTTGGAGAAGTGGAACCAATTGAATTCAGGAGTGAAGGACTCCTGCAGTTGAAGTTAAACCTAGCACATGCCTTTTGTTTTTCTCTCTATGGCTCCATCTACACCGATCACTTAAGTTGTTATAGGAGTGGATCAGCCCTGTAGCAGCTAAATGTCACACATGGCTAATTCAAATTAACCCAGGGAAAAACTGGATTTGGTTATCCCCTCAGGTCAATTTAGACAGTTGTAGCCCATTCCTAAGTGCACTCTCTGGGCTTGGGCAGCTCAGGGGTTTGTCCTCTCCAGGCCCCTTTCCCCTCATGTCACTGCTGACTACAGTAGCAACACAGCGACCAACCTGAGCCTGGGAGCATTCTCCTTCCTACTACCAAGACCCACTAAGGAGGATGCGAGGAGGAAGAGGGGACTTTCTCCCTCCCTGCTTTCATCCTTCTTTGCAGGATACGCAACCAGATAGCAGGAAAGAGAATCTCCCCAGGATCAAGATGGCAGTGTCCCTGTTGTAGCCAGCAACAACATGGGGGAAGGGGTGGAAGGGGGACTGTGCCCAGTGGTGGCGAACCATTTTTGGCATGGCTGGGCACTGGGAACACCCTGCTGTCACCAAGGAGGCTCAGGAAGTCCCTGTTGGGCTACAAAACAGGCAGCCCCTTTTATTTGTTAGCCCCCAGTTACTGCTCTTTTGTTCTAGAACTGAAGATTTATAAAGTGAATACAAGATAGACCAGACTTGCAAGTCCAGTGAAACTCCATCCTGCACTCTGCAGTGTAAGAATATATTTCACCACTTGCTGGGTGTCCTTCCAAGACCTGCTGTGTAAAAGCAGATGCACTTCTCTGCCTGCATAACATTTACTTTCTTTCACAGTCAGATGGATTTAATGTGTGCCTGCTACCAAATGCAGCATATGAACAACATTGTTTTTAATCACAATGTAGTTTCAAGAAACAATGGGGTAGCATAGATGTTTATTGCTATGAGAAAACAGCATTGTCCAACTTCAGTGAAATGGCTGTGCCATATTTCCAATTCTCCTTTCAACACTGTAGTCTTTGAGGACAGTTTTGAATACAGAGCCTTTGGATGTGCTAGGACTTTTTGTTCAAATGCATAATTGTTGTCATCGTCATCAACATCATTTCTGTCATCATTAAGCCTGAAATAATCTTGTTACTCTCATAAATCCCAATGAAAGGCAAGCACTAGCTCTTACAATCAATCTTTGCTACAGGGTGTTCTATTTCAGACTTCCCATCAATGTACTGTGGGAATAAATTGTTTTATTGCCCTATTAATGTATCTGTAAGAAGGCATAAACACCCTAAAGGTACCATATTCCATCTGACATTGGAAATGAAGCAAGACCAACCCTGGTTAGTATTTTGATAGGGGATCACCAAGAAAGACCAGGTGATGTAGGCTACATTTCAGAGGAAGGAACTAGGAAAACCACCTCTAAGTATCCCTTGCCTAAGAAACCCCATTAAATTCAATGGGTCATCATATATTGGCAGACAACTTGAAGATACACACATAAATTCTACTATCTAAGGTCAGGTTCTGTGTAATATCATATGTTACAAGAACCAACAGAGGCTGCATTAATTCTAATGATTAAGGGACATGCACATACCTCACAATAGAAGCAATACTGATAATTGCTATCATTAGTTGTGACTTCATTATTGCTTCAGTTTGCCTATCTTAAAAGTAGAATACAATATGAGAGATTGTTATATAACTCCAGTACACACATTGACCTAGTTTGTGATTTCATCTGGAGATGATAGATGAACAAGTTTCCTTTGCCTTCCTCTCTACACAGTCCTCTGAAATATCAGGATTTCAGGTAAGTAATGATTAAGCTAATTTGCCTATTATGAACTGATAGACTAAGCAGAAGACACTAAACATATCTTAGAAAGCATTCTTAAGTAAATTGTTGTTGTTGTTGTTGTTGTTGTTGTTGTTGTTGTTGTGTACCTTATTTCTGACTTAAGTCAATCCTAAAGCAAAGCTATCACAGGATATTTAGGGGTTGGGAATGTGTGACTCACATAAGGTTGCTTAGTGAGTTTCCATGGTTGAGCAGAGAAGTAAATATTAGTCTCCAGAGTTGTAATACCTGTATCATTGTTACATGCAAAACTAATTTCAGCAATTTGGGTGAAATAATGAATTTTTTTGCATATTGCTCAATGATTTATTTTCCAGACTTATCAGATTTGAATGGTTTGACCTTTCTCAGTGGGAAGATTTGTAAATATTTTTTATCCCTAGAAAACAGTCATGGCTTAAATCTGAACCCTGGTATATATGGCAATCTATCTGCACAACCAAACCAAAGCATTCTGCATCCTGGAGTGGGGAAGTAAAAGACATTTTTTTTCACTGGGAATTCAAATCACATATTACCCAAAGCAAGCCATATTATTTTATTTAAAATACTTTCATTGTTCCTATCTAGCCCTACCACCTCCATATTCAGTATGTTGATTTTGTAATCCCACTGCTTCTGGAGAGGCTGCAATTTTCAACAAATGTGTCAAAAGCCATTTTAGAAATTTTCTCCTGCAACACAATGAAACTATTTTAAATGGACAAATGCAGTAAAATACATCAATGCCATTATCCAATTATACCATCTTTGTTCCTTCTGTATTATCATGGCTTGCTCTTTTTCTGATGCTCGCATTAATCTTCACAGCTTTTGTTAAAATTAAATATCATCTTCCTTGGCAATTATCTCGTCTTTCCACCACATAATCCATTTTTTTTCTCTGGCACAATCTCCAATGTATTCAAATAAGAGCTGGCTCCACCAGTGTAGTACATTGCCAGATGGCAATAGTGTACACTGTACACCTTTGGATGAGGTTAGATTTGTATCCCAATATTGTCCATTTTGCACAGGGAATTCTAGTGGGCACCCTAGGTCTTCTGGCTTTCACCTGACTGTTCTGGTTTGGGATACCTGGTGAGTATATCGGGACTTCGCAGAATTTTGGACAGCTGGATCAGCTCCAATTCAATCCAATTCCCTGTCCAGAATAGCTCAGAAAAAGGAGATGCACATCCTTATATTGCAATCACTACTCTTGGCCGATGGGAGTGTGTGCAATGCCCCAAAACCATACCTTTTTTTTCCTGTTTTGGCTGCCTCCCTCTCATTCTGTTTTCTGAGAAATTCCTGAAATCTGGAGGGATGTGCTGTTTGTGTTCTGATAAGATTCGGTCCATTGATGTCAATGGGAAAACTTTAGAGGCTTGTTTTTCTGTCATTTTTAGGCCTATCAAGATGAAACTTGTCTTAGTTATAGGCCACGACTGCAAGTTTGGAACATTATTTGCTTCATATGGGCACTCCACTGGGGGGGGGGCATTTGGAAAGGGAGGGAGGAGGTTGCTAGGGAAGAAAGAAGAAAGAGGAGGAGCTGTCACCATCAGACACCCACTTTTCCCCGATTTGTGTGGCTGCCCACATGCCGCTCCCTCTGCCCCAGGCAGAGTGCCGCTCAGCCCCATTGTCCCCATTATCTGAAAGATCCGCCTGCTTGTGATTCATTCTGGCTAAGGCTTTGGCCTGGTCCTGCCCGGTCCATTTTCACTGCAGCTGGATCACTGGATTTTTCTGAATCCTGAATCACTAAATGGCATTCTGTACACCCCTATTGGCCAATATCAGAATAGGATGCATATGTGAACAGCATATGCATCATCCCCTCCATGCTGGTCACATGGACACCCCTTTATGATATCACAGATGCAAGAGGTGATGGCCAGGTGCTTGCACAGATCTATGTGACCAGCAAGGACCACCTGCAGTGGCACAGAGGTGAGGTGATGATCCAGTGAGGTCGATGCAGTCTCAATATCATAGTGGGTTTGAGCCAGTGTGTCTGGCCACCATCACACATCAAGCTAGGGATAGAGCATAATGCTCCAAACTGGCCCCAACTCTTATTTCACAGAACACTCAAGATTTTGAAGGATTAATGAAAGGTACATGCTATTCATTTCCACTTTTTTGTCTAGCATATGTGACATCTTTCTTAGTGTAGTTTAGGCTGGGCATACAAGTTCATAGTACTGATTTTTTTTTTTTAGATTAGCAGGATATCATATGTCACCACCTCACTCAGCCATCCCATTAAGGGTAGCTACAATCCTTAAAGCAGAAATTAGGTTCTAGGGAATAATTCTCCTAGTAACAATATATTGCTGTGAATTACATTGTTATAATGCATTTTATTATGTGATGGTTAGGTCCTGAATGAGTTCTTCATTGTACTGCAGCATAAGTTTCTACATTATACTGTAGAATTACACATAAGTCTGAAATATTATTTCAAAATACAAGGTCTTTATCCACACTGCATGTTTGATACCATTTTTGGTGCCATGACTCCAACCCTATGGAATTGTACAATTTGTAATTTTATGAACTGGAACTCTACTGTAGAGTTGAAATGGTGTAGTGCAGTAGAGTGAACTAAAGCGCTGTATTATAAGAGAGTCTCACAAAGTGCATTTGTTGGTAGTGGATGTGAAAATTGATATGTTAAAGTCTATTTTTGCATGTTTTATGTCTTCTTGGGAAGTGATGATTAAAGGGACTGTCATGATGTTTACATGCTTTTCATTTTTACTAGAATATAACTCTTGACTTCTATAATTCTGTTTTACACCATTTGACCTTCCAATTATGCTGATTCTACTGAATATTGTCTGTGTTATATCTCTAGAATGCATAATCAGAGGTATCCTGCTTTGTATGCTGTTGATCCATTTAATGATCTTGGATTGTAGTCAACAATAGACAGTAGTCCAATTGATTATCTCAGTTAATTTGTGAAGCCACTTGAGTAACCATTGACCACCACTTCTTCAGGTTTAGGTCAATCACACATTATGTGAATGAATATTTATGTCATTTCCACCAGTCTACTTCAGATATGCCTTTCTGCTGGCATATCATCTAGATATGCCCTTTTTGCTGGCATCTAGATGTTACAAAGAGTCTATATATAAAGGGGCAATATTTTGAATGGTTGCTCAGAAATCATGACTGTTGCAAGAAAAGCTTATGCAACTGCACCTGTATAAATTAACCAAGAATAGACGTTTAAACATTACTTTTCTGAATTACAACTCCCATAAGCCCCTTGTTAGCATGGTCATTGATAGTATGGAGATTCCGGCAATTGTAAATACTCCAAAGCAAATTGTCTAGGCTGTGATGGGGGGAGATATATTACTATATGTTGGTGCATATTGCACAAGGGTTAATGAAAGAAGAATCCCAAAGAGATTGTATAAATCAGTTTGAGTGATGACTTGAAGAGGGAATAAGACAGAATAAGACTGAAGCTCAGTCTTATTCTTTTCATGCAGAACATCAATGATCCACTGACTAGCATTTTCAGATAAGGATATGAAGTATTCCCCCAAACCCTGTCATTTCTCTCTTGTTTGAAGAACTACTGAACACAGAAATTATAGAAACAAAATTGCCTGTTTTACATGCAGAGCTCAATGGGTAACATTGGATCATGGCTATGTCATGGATATTTGCAAATTATATAGGAAAAAGCTTATTTTGGTTATTTAAGGGTTATGGTTATGAATTCTGCTTCAAGCTAGATTTGAATATGTTGCAAACAGATGCTTTGCTCTGCAATAATATTTCATTAACTGCAATTTGATGAAAAATGAATATGTACCTGAGTAAAAAAAATAGTTTGACCTACTTACAGATTCAATTAAGATGACATTTTCCACTGTTGTATCTCAGAAAACACCTGTTGTCTGTACTGAAGAAGTCCCTGCAGCAAATCCTAATGGGAAACCAAAACCAACAGGTGTTTGTCAAGAACCCATGGATATATTTGTGAGGATGTGACAACAGAACAAATTGCACAATGTGTTTTTTCTTTCAATACCAAGAGTAATATTATAAGGAAACATGTGATTTGGCGAGGGGGGGGGGGGAATTACTTTGACTAATAATTGGTTATTTAGGGGTGTATCTCATACCACTCTTGATGATACAAATCAGACCACATTAAATTCCCAGAGGAGACACCAAGGCAGTGTCCAGAAATTCAAAATAGTTTCAAGTTATTACTATGCATGTTTTTGCAAATTTAAATGAATATACCATTTCCAAGTGTGTCCAGTCTCACTGGTGTGGCATTTAACTAATTATTATGGCACAATTGGGTAATTCTAACAATATGGCTGGCAGCTATAGCAAGGGATTAAAAATAATCTTAAACATGTGAGGGGTGTGTGTGTGTGTGTGTGCATTTTTGCAATCCAAAATTGATTCAGCAACACAAATAGGAGATTTACTTTATTTTTAATCAAAGCAGAGAAAAGCTGGGGTTGATTGAATTAGCCACTAGTAATCTGAGATATACAGAGGCAACAATGGTTCAGGAATTCCAAAAGCTGCTGCCCTAAAAGTATTATCTTAAAGTCTTACCCAGACACAGAGTTGCAACTACCATGAGAATTAGGCTGGCTTCAGTAGATGGAGAGTGCATCTACACCAAGCCTGCACAACTTGCAGCCCAGGGGCTTTGCTGCAGCTCGCTGATGCTCAGTGCCTGAGCCTTAGAGGGGCAGATCACATTCACCACTACAGCAGAGTAGTGATCAGAACCTCCCACTCCCTCCTCCAAGTGTTTTCCCTCTACACTTTCCTTTCTGTTCCTTTCCTTTCACGTTAATTTGGTAACGTTGTTTGCACCAACGTTACCAAATTAACCTGTGACAAAAGGGGCACCACCAAGAGATCTACCACTTCATCACACTGGGGCAAATTGCCACTTTTCAGGACTTTGGGGATGGGGCCTGCCAAGTCATCAAATGATTCTCGGCAGGCCCCACCCCATTGATCCTCCAAGTATCAAGGAAGCGTTGCAAGAAGTAAGTGCTTTTCAGGTAGCTCCATACCCAAACAGGGGATGAGCTGGAGATGTCTCTGCCTTGGTCCTTTCACTACTGGCCGCTACTTCCCGGCGGATGTCAGGTGGTGCAATATCACGTTTGGGTATCAGCCAGCACGCCAACAACTTAAATGTAGAAATAGTTTTCTAAGATCTACAGAGACACTCACTGGAAGACCTCAGCAAGCGAGAGTCCAAACGTGGCAGGCTCAAACCCAGAACCTCAACCAATGGCTGATACCAAATGAGAGATTCCCCCCTGGGCACACAGAAGACTGGGTGACTTGGAAGGCACTGTACAGACTGCGCTCTGGCAGCACAAGAAGCAGAGCCGACCTCAAGAAATGGGGCCACAAAGTGGAATCCACGACATGTGAGTGTGGAGAAGAGCAAACCACTGACCACCTGCTGCAATGCACCCTGAGCCCTGCCACATGCACAATGGAGGACCTTCTTGCAGCAACACCAGAAGCACTCCAAGTGGCCAGATACTGGTCAAAGGAAATTTAATCAACTACCAAACTTGCAAATTTTGTGTTTTGTCTGTTTGTTTTGTTCTGTTAGAAATGTAATAAAATTGACTGGTTGCCCTGACACGACAAATGAATCAATAAATAGGTAGCTCCATTGTATTTTTGGGCCCATTTCTCCATGTGAACACACCTTGTCCCATTCCCCCATCTGATGGGGAAGGAGGGAAGGCAAGCAGGAACAAATACTCACTTTTTACTGCTTTTTTAGAAGAAATTTTTAGAAGACAACTCCTCTACCAAAATAGACTCCCCCCCCCCACTTTATAGATAGTTTGAGAGACGAATAAAACAACAAAACATAAGAAAAAGGTTTCTGAAAAAGAGTGGCGCATAACAGTAATGAGTTAGGCATTGAAAGTAGGGGGGTTGAATGTTTCAAAGTTCTGATTTCAAGCTACATTTACCATAACTGTGGCAATTATGCTTCAGTAGACTTTTTGTGGTTCTGTATCACTAGCTAAGCTGAAGCAGAAACAAGTATGGGAGAATACCACAGTGACTCTGTTTTCTGAGTAGGATAAATATGAGCAATTCTGATGTATAATGTTGCTTTTAAAAAGTAATTTCCGAAGCACTCTGTGACCCCCAACTCCTACAAGACAGTTTCCTGTGCAACCTTTTAGGAGACATTTGATGCTTCCAGCACTACTACTTTTCTTTTGAAAACATGGCAAGTGATCAGAGCTGACCTCTATTGACCATAGGTTGAATATATAAACTGAAGCTAGCAAAGGTTATGTGCTTACAGTCCTTTACAAAAGACTAGAATCTCTCCAAATCCCAGTAGAGTAGAATACTTCCCTCAAAAACAAAGCATATTATTTTGCCTGAAGAAAAATTTGCAGAGAGCCATTCATGGCTCAATATATATATTTATTTATTTACAGTATTTATATCCCACACTTTTCACCCCACAGGGGACTCAGGGTGGATTACAATGCACATATACATGGCAAACATTCAACGTCATAGACACACAACATATATAGAGAAACACACAAGAAGCTATGTAACATTCCAGCTTCATGAGGGTATGCTCAAATTCCAGCCAAGGGGGGAGCTGTTGCTTCACTGTTCACTTATGACACCAATGGAGTACTTCCTCATTCTTTTGCATGCTGCTGGAGATTTTTATGGCATCGTAAATTAGTTAAATAAGCCTCCCCGCATAAAGCGGTACCTAAATTTCCTACTTGACAGATGCAACTGTCTTTCGGGCTGCAAAGGTAAACAGCAAGCTAGACAAATGGTCAGGAGTTTACTCCGACCCGGGCTGGCTTTGAATTCATGACCTTTCAGTCAGTAGTGATTTTACCCGGTAATAATGATTGTTACATCCTTATACCTTCTCTTTTAAGAACCTTTCTCATGAGGAAGATAATTCCCAGTTAGAAAATGTTGTTACATGAAATACAAATTCACTGACAGCGCAATCTCAGATTGGAAGAAAGTCCACTCAATCCTGTAGGGCTCAATTTTATATAAATGGAATATGATAACAGCATGACTCTATATTTAAATTACAGCCACTAATAGCACCTTAGCTTTGTCTTGATTGAACTTCATACTATTAGACCTCATCCAGTCTATTATCATAGACAGTTATTAGTCTAGCACATATATCATGCCATCTATTGAAAAGAAAGAGAAATTGAATTGTGTGCCATCAACTGACCTATAACAAAACCCTTCAAATATTCTAAGAGTCTATGTTTTTCATGTTTTGATGCAGAGATCAAGTACCACTGGAAGTATACTGGGAGTTACCTCCCAGTTGATGGATCCATGAGACTGAACTATATTTCTCAAGTATTGTGTAACTGCATGGCAGGGATTTGAACTGGATGGTCTTTGTCAACTCTTCCAGCTCTATGATTCTGTGATTCAATTCTAAATACTATCTTTTAAGTAAGAGTGCAACATCTGAAAAGCAGTACTTTCAGCTCAGATAGTTACTCTAAAGCATTAATGAACCAGTGCATATGGATTGGTGAAGCCCAACTTTCACTTCTTCCCATGTGTTTGGCCATATATGAAGCCAAATGGTGGCTGGAAAGCCACCTCGTGACTTCCAATCTCAATTCTGGTGCATATACTAACTACAGAGCTACTAGGAGATAGAAATGTCTATCAAACCAGCTGTAAAAAGTTATGATAATGAAGAAGCATGGAAAATGTATCCCCAGGCACAAACATGTATTTTTAATTTGAATTTTATGAAATTAAGGGGAAGGAGGAAGAAGGAATTTTTTTAAAACACTTTCATCCAGTTTTGGTGTGGTGTGGCACAAATTTCTAAAGAAAATGCAAAAATAACTGGGAAGGGTTCAAAATCTCTTAGGGACTAGTAGAATCTATTGATGCTCCAGAATTATTTAGGAGTCATGTTTAGCCCTTATGTCATATTATTCCCATTGTGTTCTAATATGAAGGTTGATGTTGAAAAATGATAGAGAGATCATGGCTACAGTTCTTCTGTCTAGGATTCTAATGCAAGATCATACCTGTAATCTGGCTGAAATGGATTCAGAAAATTGGTTTAAACTACCTTATGTATACTTTATGAATGGTGACTAGTCTTTTTCAGCTTGATTTCCACAGCAATGTAGAATAAATGTGTTTGGACTGATAGCTCAAACAACTGGTTTTTTAAGGATATCAATTAAAACTAAAGTGCAAAGCCACAAGTGAACTCTGTCAAAGGGGTATCATATATATATTTCTATATCAGAGAAATCAGACATGAATAAGGATTAGCAGTTCATGTTTAATAGTTTTATCTACTTTTTCCACTGCTTGCAGCTAGACAGTTTTGCAAATCTGTATTCACGAAGGACAATCCCATTATCTGCACTTACGTTTCTAATGCATTTTAGTTTTAATTCCATATTTATTCACATGCAAATTAGCCTGAGGCTAAGAAAGTATATACTGAAAATGTATCACCGGTACCTGTTTTGAATATGCATATTTTAAATTACCTCTGTGTGCTAATGAGGTGGGGGGGGGGGGTTACTACCTTTGGTTGGGACAAGGGAATATTCCAGAGTAATTTTTATTTTGGATACTGTAAAACACCTAAGTTTTAAAAAAAGTTAAAATGTGACACCATCAGTAGTTGTCAACAATGATTATGAGTAGCAATGAAGAAAGGCAAAAGTAGTGCAACAAAATATTATAAGCTAGTTCTGGGGGGGGGGGGGAAGAATATCAGAAGAATGATTTTTTTTTAAAAAAAAGGAAAGCAACTAATGAGAATAGCTGAATTTACACAAATCATGGAAATAAGGAAAGATAGAAACTGTATTTTATACAGAGAAGGCCCTAGCTTCCATTATCTTAGGGTGTCATCACACAATGAAAATTCAACATCCTAGGATGCTTCTACCCCGGTTGATCCATGGAGTCCCACGCCACTCATCATATGACATAGCCCCACTTTCAGCGGGACTCTGTGGATCAACTGGGGTAGCAGATCATAGAATGCTGCACTGCCAACATGGGAGCCTCCTCATGTTCCATTTGTAACAATGGGGTAGTGTGTGTGTGTTGGGGGTGGGGAGACACGCAGTGATTTTCCCCCACAAGTGATGGGGAAGTGCCAGCTGGTAGTGAGGAAGAGTGAGGAGTACTGGGATTGCCCCACTTTCCCCTGAACGCTACAGTGGCTGGCGAATTGAATTCTGGACCTTATCAATGTGATGAGATTCTCAGTATATAACTAGGTGACAATTATACTGACGATTTAATGAAGGTTGAAGCCAACCTCAAACTGCAGCAGCTAGAAAACTCACACCACCAAAGTATGCTGCAGCACAAATTAAAGGGTATAATACACACCAAGTCAAGTTGAGGGAAGTCCAGGTTAAAACCCTTAATGCACTTCAATGATCTTTAAATCTAAAACACATTGAATGGTTAAATCATCTCTGCAGAATGAAAGCTCCTTATAGACAACCATCCATGCTGAAGCATTTTGTAAAATTCAGAACAAGGGGGTGGGGGTGGGGCAGGGAGTTTTCCCTTTTTATTTTTCTCTCTTATCATGCCTCTGGTTTGCATCTCTCCTGGAAATGAGGAAAATACCCAAATGGTTCCATGATTGATGTAATCACCTTTTGAGCTTCAAACCAGTTCCTGTCATGTCAATTTAATCATCTACATAGTTAAGCCAGTTTCTCTCCGTTCTCCAACTTAAGTAGTCAGTATAGATGTGCCTCAGGAAAGAATCTTCAGAAGAGCTTTGCTATAAGTCAATTTCAACAACAGTAGACTAGACGGATCAATGTTTTGACTTAGCATCAAGGTAAATTCCTATGTTGCTAATCTTTGGGTCACACACCATCTCCTGTTTAATGAGACAAAAAAGTTGGTGTATGTATTTTCAAAGTAAAACTACAGTGGCCCTTATTTCTCATGCCAGTAAGGTAATGCTCAAGATTCTGTAAGGAAGACTCCAGCAATACATGGAGTGAGAGTTGCCAGATGTACAAGCTGGGTTTAGAAAAGTCAGAGGAATGAGAGACCAAATTGTCAATATCCGCTGGAAAATGGAGAAAGGCAGAGAGTTTCAGAAAAACATCTACTTCTGTTTTATTGACTATTCTAAATCCTTTGACTGTGCGGATCATAATAAATTGTGGCAAGTTCTTGGTGGTATGGGGATACCAAATCACCTTGTTTCTCTCCTGAGGAATCTGTATAAGGACCAAGTAGCAACAGTAAGACTGAGCATGGAACAACAGACTGGTTCAAGATTGGGAAAGGCGTACGGCAGGGTTGTATACTCTCACCCAATCTATTCAATTTGTATGCAGAACACAACATGTGATGTGCAGGACTTGATGAATGCAAGGCGAGGGTAAAAATTGCTGGAAGGAACATTAACAACCTGAAATATGCAGATGACACCACTTTGATAGCCAAAAGTGAGGAGTAGCTGTGGAGCCTTCTAATCAGGATTATAGCAACAAGAATGATTAACAACTGGGAAATAGAGGGAGAAAACATTGAGGCAGTGACAGACTTTGTATTTCTAGGTGCAAAGATTACTGCAGATGCAGACTGCAGCCAGGAAATCAGGAGACACTTACTTCTTGGGAGGAGAGCAATGTCCAATCTCGATAAAATAGTGAAGAGCAGAGACATCACACTGGCAACAAAGATCCGCATAGTTAAAGCAATGGTATTCCCCGTAGTCACCTACGGGTGTGAGAGCTGGACCATAGGGAAGGCTGAGTGAAGGAAGATATATGCTTTTGAACTGTGGTGCTGGAAGAAAATTCTGAGAGTGCCTTGGACTGCGAGAAGATCCAACCAGTCCATACTTCAGGAAATAAAGCCTGACTGCTCATTGGAGGGAAGGATATTAGAGACAAAGTTGAAGTACTTTAGCCACATCATGAGGAGACAGGAAAGCTTAGAGAAGACAATCATGATGTGGAAAATGGAAGGAGAAAGGAAGAAGGACCAAGGGCAAGATGGATGGATGGCATCCTTGAAGTGACTGGCTAGACTCTGAAGAAGCTGGGGGAGGTGACGGCCGACAGGGAGCTCTGGCATGGGATGGTCCATGAGGTCACGAAGAATCAGAAACGACTGAATGAATGAACAACAACATAGGATGAAAAAGCTCTGACTAGAAAACCCAATAACTTCAATATCAGCTGGGACTGCAGCTTGCCAGTTACGCTGCAACTTTATTTGAGAAGAGAGGACTGCTGATACATAACTGAAATGAAGATCTATCTTCATATTTAATTATAGCACACTATTCCAGCATCCTACACAATATTTCTATATGGACCTTTCTACAGAAAAGAGGAATGTGATCAAGAAGTGCCTCACAATCGATTTATGCTCCAATTTTGGTTTAATGACACACAGCTTGCTGATGGCAATGAGGTTTTTCGGAAAAATCTGGAATCCAATTTTTTTCCTTAGCCGAGCAAGTGCATCTGCAGTAATTGCTTTTAAATCTGGTATATATTTTAATCATACTAGATGGGCAAATGTAAACATCAACTTGAGAGAAAGAAAATAACATGCAATTCCATTTTGGATGCATTCTAAGGAACAAGCAATTTTTCAGCATAGCTGAAAAGTAAAGGAATGTTTTCCTTAGAAAGATACTCCTGATGCCTATATGCGTCCTGTGCCAGGTTAAGACATTGTTTATTTCCCCAGATATTATAATTTCATATATATGTTAATTTGCAACATGTTTTCAGTTTTCACCTTATTTTATCATTATGTTATTATCTATTTCAGTGCATTGTTATTTCCTGCCTATGGTGACTCTGTCAATGTCATAGGCTTTTCTTAATCAAGCAATACTCAGAGGTGGTTCTGCCATTGTTGTCTTCTAAAATGTAACCTACACTATTGGGTATTTCATGGTCTCCCATTCAAGTACGAACCAGAGATAATCCTATTTAGCTTCAGGATCAGACAGGGCCTTATGCCTTTGTAGTGTTTGGATCTACTATTTCTTGATGACTGCCATGGAGTCTGTTGTTGTAGCCTGGTCAGAGTTTGAGTGCTCAGCAGATAAGGAAGGGGATAGATTTGGAGGGCCCAAAGGAGGATGGAAGTGGCCTGAAGAGAGTTGTTTTGGAATCTTCTGGCAATTCATATGAGAATGGAGAAAGCAATATGAGAATCCACCAGAAGTGCAAGCTGAGAGAAATGTGGGAGACGCATGTTTGTCAGGATCAAGGTGTTTGGAAGTTCAGAAGCAGAGTGTACTACAGAGACAGACTCACTTTCACCAGTGGCTTCGAGATAAGGAGAGGAAAAGCAGTGTGTGAGGAATGATGTCATGGGAGGCTTTGGAGGCCTTTTAAGTGGTTTTCTGCTGGTACAATCCTTTTTGGAAACGCAATGGCACATTGGGCTAAATCTTTGTGCTGCTAAACTGCTGACCTGAAGGTTGGCAGTTTGAATCTGTGAGATGGGGTGAGCTCCCATTGTTAGCCCTAGCTCCTGTCAACCTAGCAATTTAAAAACATGCAAATGGCTCATCGGCTTGGAAGTGAAGAAAGCACCTACCCCAGAGTTGGAAATGAAAGGAGAAACCTTTGCCCTTGTTTCTGTGTTTATGTCTCATTGTATGTCATTGTAATAAAGCATTGAATGTTTACCTGTGTCTGTTTATAGATACTGCAATCCACTCCAATTCCCCTCAGAGAGAAGGGTTGAATATAAATAAAGTATTATTATTATTATTATTATTATTATTATTATTATTATTATTTTGTGAGAGCAACATCGTATTTGTTTCCCGGTCCTACATCTTGGGATTCGTGTACTCAAGTTTCTAAGTTTGTTCCTGTTTCTAGTTTCACGTGTCACAGATTGTTTGCCTTGGATTCATGTTTATAGCTATATCTGTGGATTGACTCTTGAGACCATAGTTGAAGTGATTTTGGAATCTTGGCTATCTGCAAAATAAATTTTTGGAACTTTGATTCTGCTTTTTAGATTTGCTTATTTTTTATATACTCTTCTTTTAATAAAATTTTACTTACTGGATTACCTGGACAGTGTGTGGTGAAAAGGTGTTTCAGGGCTCTAGTGCAATGTCTGTTTATGGAGTTGCTCTGGCTGCCAACAGAGCAACTCAAAGCTTTAAATAAATAAAATGAAACATAAAAAATATAAAATATTTACAAAGTTTGTTTGAGAAGTGCACACCATTAATTGTACATTAGTCTTTTTTATTTATTCTCTAAATTAGGCATACATGACTGTTCTGAATAATTACTAGGATTATGTATTTCAGATCATTTTTTTCTGGCATGTAGGCTTTGTTCTATATTGCATAACCCATCATTGTTTCACTTGCTAATTGCATACTAGAGAAAGGCACATCCTAACTGAATCAATTTTTTATTAAAACGCTTCAACTGGATTTTTTTTCTTTAAAAAATTCCTTCCACTTTAATAGCTACAACTGTTTGAAAAGTACATGTTTTATTTCCTGCATAAACTCTAACCAGATCTGTTCTTCTGTTCTTTAATTAGAGATTGTGAAACATTTTCATGAAAGCAATGGAAGCCAATAAATTTTATGACATAAATTAATTATGCAATAGATGACTTTAATTTGCTTACTGGACTGCAAATTAGCCTTTGCCTTTTGGATGTTAAAGGTTATAGTTAAAAATGAAAAACAAACTTCTCTACATTTTTAGTGCACTGAAGAAAATGTCTAAATTGAAACTCTGGAATGCATGCAAGTCAAAGATTGTAGACACAAGAAAAAATAGATATGCTTCTAAACACAATGCTCTGTCTCCAGTGCTGAATGTCTGCTCATGAAACACCAGAATCTAATATAATGGGGATGATCTTTCCTTTCTACTGCACCCCTATAATCAATAAAGTAAATAGTTAAATATCCATCATAGGAAACCTTCTGAGCTAATTTTAGGCAGTTTCTAATGACAGATTCAGTACTGTAGAGATGGAAGTAGGCTCCATATATCTGAACATGTTGCTAGATTTATCCGAAAGCTTATTGTTTAGTGGGACTATGGTTCTGTTTACTACTATTGCTAGTTGGGTGACAGGGGGGAAGATATAGAGGAATCCCTCATGCCAAACAACTTTGTATTTGTGGGTCCGGGGAAAGAGAGGATTACTATCTGTTACATTGCCCTTCGTATAATGACCCTCAAAAAATCCTTCCGGGAGCCCTTTTGGAAGAAAGGGCAGCATGGCAACAGTCAGCAGGTATCTGCGATTTGTTGGCACACTATTCCAAAAATATAACATTAAATGTTGCTACATTTGCAATTGCAGCACAAAAAATCCGAGCTAAATTAGTAAAGTCCACAGCCGAGGCTAGAAATGGAAATGGAGATAGTTTGGGATGATACAACTCAGACATTTATTATTGTTATCATGCCATTGCTACTATAATTTTAAAGAGTCAGTATATATAATAAGTTTTAATATTTATATTGGAAAGTGCTTATTGTACTTTTAAAGGTTGTATATTATGTGATGTCATGGTCTATGGCTGGTACAATAAACCATCCATCCATCCATCCATCCATCCATCCATCCATTCACTATTGCTAAATGAATCCCATAGATTCAGGGTCCATCTACAATGGGAAGGTTAGTCAAGTGTAAATTTGGCATGAAGCAGCCTTGGATCCAGAACATATACTCTGAATTCAGTGCCATTGTACAGATGGGTTGGAACTGCATCAGCCCTGCTAGGATGTCATCTTATCCTGTTTCACTACTGATGCTCCTAGCTGGCTATGGTACTCAATCTGACTGTCTGGCCATTGTGGTTGTACCTGCTGATGACCAGCAAGAAAGAGGGGATATGTGCCCCATTCTCACATCAGCAGACCTAACTACAATGACACTCTGACACAGCTTTGTGGCTGGGAAGGAATGGTGACAGCAGTATCATGGGGATGAGTCATCTCTTTCCCATGCACTAGTCAACACAAGAAAAGGGCGATGGCAGCGGTGTCTATCTGCAAAGAAATTTATTCTGAATTGAACTCAAATCAGCTGTCCTGACTACCCTGAAGCTCCAGAATATTCCAGTTTCAAGAAAACTGGAGTATCCTCTAACTTTGTGTAAAGCCTGGATCTTCACCAGAAGCTATTGTGCATCATGAAGGCTGCCAATTATACATTTTCTCTGAGTATGGGATTTAGAGCAAGTGGAGACCAGTCTAAAACATATGTATACAATATTTACCTTCTCTGGAGAAGAAACAAGAATTTTCCAGAGGGTTTGTGAGCATATATATGGAGGAAGAACACATGTTTTGCATTAAAACATTTCAGATATGAATATTGGCATTTCCACCCAAAATGATTAGATAGAAAGTGATAGTAAAATCTTTTACCTGAGCACCTGGAGAGTCACTGCCAGCCAGGGGAGTTAGTAATGGGCTAGTTATGTAAGCAATGTGATCTGCTATAATTAAAAAAAAAATCAATCCTTTGTCTTTTCAGTAAAAGGAATATATCTGCTATCAGGTTTATGGCTTCAGCTTTAGTTCTTGAAGATTCACTGCTAGGTGCTAACATATGAGGAAATGGACTGTTCATTTTCTAAATTAACTGAACTCTGAGCAAACAGAACAATGTGTTCCAATGTCTGTTACCAAGCCAGTAACACGGAGTCTGATTATTACGTAGTAATAAGAGCATGCATGACCCCAAACATTAAATGGCTTGTGTAAGCTGGAGTTATTGAAAAATAGGTTATGGAAAAAACAATGATATATTTATTACCCCGTAACTGAATTAGACCTTGAATTATAAACATGTCCTATTCGCTAAATCAAACATTCTCAAACATTGTTCTTCTGGACAGAACAAAACAGAAAAGGAAAAGCACCCCCCCCCCCCAATAATTTGGCTTAAACATGAGTGAGAAAGATAAAGCACAACTGCACATTCCAGTATCTGACATAGGCTGCCCAAAAGAGGAAAAATAGAACGGCCTTTATTTATTTTATTTTGGTTATAATTCTGCAGACTGCCTATGTCACAGATTTGGGTTGTGTGTACTTTGCCCTGTTTTATTGTTTTGATTTATGAAGCCTAGATTTCTCTGGAAAGCCAAAGCAAGCACTGCATGATCAAGTAAGGAGTTTTGTTACCAACCTCCAGCCAAACCGTACTGAGAGACAGAAATAAAGAATATCTTCAGATTCCTTTTAAGATTCTACTAAACTTCATGTGCAGTCAAAAGTATGGCCTATGAAACTGGACAAACACTTTCTTCCTAATAATTAGAAACAGCTAACCGAAAAGCCAATAAGATCACAATGCTGACGATAAATCAGGCATATGAACAATACCTTTGCTTATTTTTGTGAAGTTTCTCTCTTTTGCAAAGACATCTTGTTGAATCTTAGAGACTGAGAGAAAATGAAGTTGTTGACATAAGCTTTTGTAGACTAAGGCCATGTCTACATGGGCTAAATGAGGTGGACTCTTCTTCAACTGCTATGAGGATTTCACTCAATTTATGTTTGGATTCACAGTGGGAGCATTGCATCCAGCTGTGAATCTGGAGCAAGGAGAGACAGGATTACTTTTGAGCTTCCAAGAACTCCAGAATGATCCTGGAATGGGGGAAGTGGAGGGCTGATGAAGTGTCACAGTTCCACAACTCCAGCAATGGTCCGATAAAAAGAGTCACTATGCTGGTAAGTTACCCTTATCCTTAATTGTGCAAATGGCGAGGGATAGAGGCATCATGCAATAATATCCTAAGTCTCCAAGGTTTCACAAGATCCCTTTGTATACTGATATTCCAGACTAACATAGCTACGTCTTTGAATTTTTATTTTGGTGTGTACATTGGTTGAACTCACCTGCCGACCACCAATTACATGATGATATAACTTTGCCACCAATCTAAATGCATTGGTCTATGATCACACCATTCACTCTTTCCTGTCCCACTGGCCCACCAACCACCAGAGTCAGTTCACAGAGCCACTCAAAAATGGAGGGAAACTCCAACTTAAAGAGTGATGGCTGTTATCCAGACAGACCCCTTCTTATATTGAGGCACAGAAAGACACAAAAATTCATTATTATATCGTTATTGGTGATTTTTATGACAGAACCAATTAGGAACTGCCATTTATAATGAAATTTTTGAACGTTTCACTAGAGTTCTGAAATTTTCCCCACCAGAACTTTAGCAACACTGTAGAAGCAAAGCACCAGCACCCCCTAGTTTTGTAAGTACTTTAGAACCATTTAGAACTATGGATTACCCATGCCTACTATCTACACTACAAATTCATAGAAGTTTGAAATTACTTTCACTGCCATAACATAATCTTATGGAATTGTGGGATCTATAATTTGATAAGGCCCTTAAAATTCCCTTCTAGAGAACTCTTGTGGCCACATTTGAACTAGTGCTCTCCAGCGGAAAAGTACAAAACTGAGGATCCCATGGGATAGCATTGGTGGCATCAAACTAAATTAGCTGTTGGAATTTATGACACAACTGAAGACCCATCTCTTCTGGCACGCCTATCCACTCCAGTCAATTTTAACTTGTGAATTTGAACTTGCATTTTATCAGTAATTTTGATTTGCATTTTACTTGTGTGTATTTGTTATATGTATTTTAAAAGTGTTCTTCATTCTCATGTTGTACACTGATGATAATGATGATTATGCTCTGCAGATATAACTGTTTTTACGGGATTATAGCACTATGATTCCACTTTTATAGCTATGGCAACATTTTATAGAATCGTAAGGTTTGAGGCTTGGTGAGGCACACTATTTTGCTGAGTATTCTAAACATCTTTCTGAAGACTTCCAGTCACAAGATTCCATGAGCTATTGACATGTCAGTTAAAATACAGCCATAGCATCACAAAGATATCAGTGTTGTTTATATTGGGCTTGGTTCCCATGTAAGCTGCCCCAAGACTCATCAGGGAGACGGAGGCAGGATATAAGAATAAAGTTGTTGTTGTTGTTGTTGTTGTTGCTGCTGTTATTATTATTATTATTATTATTATTATTATCACATGAAAACACCCTTAAATGGAGGCAGACCTCACTCTCCAGGAAGAAGAGAGGAGTTATGCTGAAAAGAAGTAAAAAGCCCACTGATTTTCACATGCTGTTTTATATGGAAGCAGAATTTATGCAAATATTAGCAACAATT